>NC_080417.1:102990252-103225252 GCF_029873635.1 Malania oleifera
GTCGGACCCTCATCCACTGTACTGTATCTTTGAATGTTTTATCGGATACAGGGACAGGTTAGATTACATTTTCACCCTTGGGATAGAGATTTTTCACAGTCACTTTAATAATCTCATGGTAATCAATGCACATCCGCATTAACCTGTCCTTCTTCTTCACAAACAGTACTGGAGCTCCCTAGGGCGAAATACTAGGTCAAATGAATTCCATGTCCAGTAATTCCTGTAACTGCTCCTTCAACTCCCAAAATTTTGATGGAGCCATCCGGTACGAAGCTTTAGAGATCAGTGCCTTACAGGGCAGAAACTCTATTGCAAACTCCACCTCACGATTTGGAGGTAAACCGGGTAAATCATCTGGAAATACATCCGGAAATTCGCTAACTACCCGAATGTCCTCGAGTCTCAACTCATTGCGCAATGGTTCCTTCATACAAGCTAGGTACCCTGACATCCGTCCAAGAGTAGCCTCCTCGCATGTAGAGCCGACAGAATCTATGGCGCTGAACGCACACATGATCCCATGAATTCATACTCCTACTTCTCAGGAGGTCTGAAAACTACCACCTTCTTATGACAGTCGATCATAGCATAACTAGAGAACAACCAATCCATCCCCATAATGACATCAAACCCCGACATGTCATATACAATAAGATTTACAGGTAACAGCTTTCCATGAATTTCCACTGGGCAGTCTACCAACATCTTCCTATAAAAAGATACACTCCCAGATGGCATAGTAACAGATAACACCTCATTCATGTCTTGAGTATCAACCCCACACCGTCCCACAAAATTCATAGACATAAAGGAATGGGTTGCACCCGAATCGAACAAAACAGTAGCTTTATTTGAAAGCAATAACAAGGTACCTGTCACCACGTTACCTGCATGCTCAGGGTCCGCTAGAGTAAGAGAGTATACTCTGGTCGGAGCTGTAATCGTCTGAATGGTTCCCCAAGGTATCTGATTGCCCCCTCGGTTCCCACTAAATGCAGGCACATCTCGCTTCAGTGCACAACAATCATGAGCTATATGACCAGGTCGACCACAGTTATAGTAGTTACCATCAAAAGACCGACACTCACCCTCGTGCCGTCTGAAACACTTGGCACAACGACCATCAGTCTGGCTCATTTGAGAATCCTGGCGCTCGATATTCTGGCGATAACCCGAGCCCTTGCTCATTTTCTTCCACAATCCCTGACTAGATCCTATCTGAGAACCAGAAGGTACTGTCCTCTTCCTCCATTCCTGATCCGCCTCGTCCTCTCGGATACCAGTCTCAATCACTGTGGTTTTATCCACCAATACTGAGAACTCGCGGATCTGAAGCATACCCACCAATCTGCGGATATCCTTCCTCAAACCCTTCTCGAATCTCCAATTCTTCTCATACTCGCTCAAGATCATACATGGTGCAAAGCAAGACAACTCTATGTATCGAGCCGCATACCCCTGAACCGTCAGACTCCCCTGAGTCAGTGCAGAAAATTCATCTGCCTTCGCATCACGTACGGAAGCCGAAAAGTATCTATCGAAGAATACCTCCTTGAAATGATTCCACATTATCACCTCAGGACCGGCTCTCTGCTTCTCCAGCAGACTCACCGAAGTCCACCATCGACCTGCCTACCCAGACAGCTGGAAGGTGGCATAAAGGACTCGCTGCCTATCCATGTAGTATAGGACCTCCAAGATCCTCTCAGTTTTCTCCACCCAATCCTTTGCTATTGTCGGGTCAGGTCCTCCAGAGAACATCGGAGGATGCATGCGTGTGAACCTCTCAATGGTGCACTCCGCAGCAGTAGGAGAGCACTTGCATCTTCTCACACTCCACCCGATCTCCTGTAACACTTGCCTCGTCAAACCTCGAGGCATAGAAGAAGACTCATCACTCGCAGTCTCCTCGGAGCCACTTCCCAGGTCAATATCCTTGGGCTCTATTCTGTAATACAATAGGAATCTATCAATATCCATACAACCTATACAGTTAACACAATTACCTACACTAATCATGTTAATTATTCCCTACCAGGTCTAGGTCTGTCCTATCACACCGACACGAAAGTCATCAATGATCTGCCCTGCTTTTACTGGAATCGTCATCCCAGGAAAAACACGAAATACCGTTGACAAATCCCGGTCTAGCAACCGAACAACCCTCAACCAACTTTACACATATCAATATCCTATACTCTGGTATGTACACACAACTCAGCCTAACCAAGTCTACAAGATCTAGTAACCTGGTTAGCTCTGATACCAAGCTGTCACGCACCGAATCCCGAAATGGGACCCAAGGGTGAAAATGTAATCTAACCTGTCCTTGTATCTGATAAAACATCCAAAGATACAGTACAATGGATGAGGGTTCGACGCTGTGGAGTTCCCAGGCACCCTAAACACATCCAATCACAAACATATACGTAGTGGGAAAAAGGGTCATCTATATACACATATGCAGTACCATACTAGAGTCTATACAAGAGCAGAACATGACTTTATCAAAATGTACAAATGGGTGCCCAAACACATCTCAAAATGGAAACCCACCAAAAATTATAGTCCTAACACTTAACCAAGCGCTAAATGCAATACACCGGCCACTACGCTCCCTACACCAGGACGCTAGTTCCGGTTACTCCAAGAACCTATAAAAATGTACGTACAGTAGGAGTGAGACACCTCTCAGTAAGGAAGAACACAGGTTATATCGGTGTGTGGCATTTGAGTGTTATCAAGATACAACATACATGCAGTTAAATGCATTCTAGTACTAATTTCCATAGTGCATACATGCACACATACACATACACATGATAAGCAATCTTGGCGTCGTCATACCCTTCGGCCTGAAGTTAGTCTGCGACAATCCGGCATTGGCCCAGCCAACCCGCGAAGCACGGCGCCACCGGCACATGGCTAGTCCCTGACTCCCATGGCATCGTACCAGTGCTAACTGGTGGATCCACACCCTTCGGCCTGATCTACCGGTATAGGCTCATGCCCTCGGATATAGAGTCGGATACTCTTGCTCATGGCGGGCGATAAACACACGCCCTCGGATATAGAGCCGAACACTCTCAGTACCTGGAACAATTCGGAACCCCGTTCCTACTAGCATTTCAACATATCACACACACATGCATGCTTATATAACCAAACAAACCACACCCATTTGGTAATCTAAATCATGGTTTTTCAAAAAAATATAGTTTAAACAAGTCAAGGAACGACCATCCCAATATCACAGTATAAATCACACATATACTCGATTTTCAACAAAACCAAGGATGCAGCCCGTCGCCCCCTTTTCCCAAAACTGTAATAATGAAAAACCCATAGTTTTCCTGTTAGATTCCCCTAAATGAGTAACCAAAACACACACAAGACCGTGAACCATAGTTCCACCGAGTCCGATTTCAAAAATAACCAATATAAACATAGTTCCCCTTACCTTTTCCCGGAATAACAAATCTTGAACTCCAAGGCTCCTAAACAGTGAATTGAGTTCCAAAACCTACAAATCACAGTACAGAATATACTCACAACACTGTTACCTACAATACTACCGGATCAGAAATGAAAAGCAAGTCTTACCTCGATTTTTCGCCAAAACTCGAAAATCCTTGAAACGAGATTCTGATCCATAGAAGTTGTAGAGAATCCTTCCATGATCCTCATGGTAACTTCATATTTCCGATTCCATCAACGATTGGTGAAAAAATCTAGAGAGAGAAATAGAGTAGGGAGAGGTTTAGAGAGAGAGAGAGAGAGATTTGAAGTTTCTTAATGAAGAAGAAATGAAATTTCCTATTTATAGCCCTTTGACCCGGCCCAATTCGTCTACGAAATGGTGCTTTCGTCAACGAATCGATGGCCTCGTCGACGAATCTGGCATCTCTGGTTTTTCCGAGACTCCTTGGCTTCTCCTCGTCGACGAGTCTCTGAATTTCGTCAAAGAGAAGAACAAAGGCTTCATCAACGAAATATGCCAAATTCCCAATTTTGCACCCTTCTTATTTATTTAACCCATTTATCACGGTTCGGGTTCTTACATTATTTCTCTCTTCTTTATTTATTTTCTTTTATTTTCTGAGTTCAGGTTTCTACAATCTCCTCCCCATATAAACTTTTCGTCCTCAAAATTTGCAAACTGTTAATAATCACACCCTTTGGAGTTTTTCTTAAATATCGTTCCATCTTTACAGAAAAGTCGGTAGCAACCCACATAGTGACCCCGTCCCAAGTTTATTAAATACCCTCACTTATGGTGGAGGAATATCGTGGTTACACACAACGTCTCGGGAGATTACAATACCATACAAAACTCCCCCAAAGACCATCCATATACGAAAACCATAAACAAACTAATAATACTAAACAAACCTCCCTTACACAACCTGGATATAAAACCAGACACCTACCTGTCTAATGTCGAACCTCTCCAAAAAACTGTGGGTACTTCTGATGTATTTCTATCTCTAACTCTCATAAAGCTTCCTCCACTGTATGATTATGCCACAACACCTTTACTAATGATATGTCTTTAGTACGCAGTTCCTGTATTTTCCGATCCAGAATCTGAACTGGTACCTCCTCGTATGGCAAAGCATCCCCTATCTCCAAAGGCTCATAACTTATCATATGCAAAGGATCTGACAAGAACTTCCTCAGCACTGATACGTGGAAAACATCATGAACCCTAGACAAAGTTAGGGGTAATGCTACTCGATAGGCAATTGGACCAATCCTCTCCGGGATCTTGAATGACTCAATGTACCTAAGACCCAACTTACCCTTCTTCCCAAACCTTATTACTCCTTTCATTAGAACAATTCTCAAAAATATCATATCACCAATCTCAAACTCCAGTTCTCGTCGGTGAGTATCTGCATAGATCTTTTACCTACTCTGTGTTGTTTTAATCCTCTCCCTAATAAGTTCGACCTTTGCAGAGGTTTGTTGAACTAGTTCTGGCCCCAAAATTTACCGCTTGCCTACGTCATCCCATTACAATGGAGATCGTCACCAGAGACCATACAAAGTCTCATGTGGTGCCATTTCGATACTGGCCTGATAATTGTTATTATATGCAAACTCAACAAGCAGTAGATACCGAATCCAACCATCCCCAAAATCCAACACACATGCCCGTAGCATATCCTCAAGAATTTGAATGGTCCTCTCAGACAGCCCATCCGTCTACTGGTGAAACACGGTATTGAAAGTGAGTTGAGATCCCAAGACATCATGCAAAATATTTCATAATCAAGAGGTGAACCTTGGATCTTGATCTGAAACAATGAAAATCGAGACACCATGAAGTCGTACAATCTCCCTCACATAAAGCTCTACCAACGTATTCATAGAATAACTTACTCAAATTGGAACAAAGTGCCCAGTCTTTGTCAGCCGAACCACTATTACCCAAATGGCATTCTGTCTATGCACCGCTGAAGGCAACCCCAACACGAAGTCCATCAAGATATCCTCCCACTTCCACTTAGGGATAACAAGTTGTTGAAGTGGTCCCACTGGCCTCTAGTGCTCTACTTTTACCTGCTGACATGTCAGACACTGTTTTACAAATTTGGCAATCTCCCTTTTCAAGTTACTCCACCAGAAGAATTCTCGCTGATCTCTATACATCTTTGTACTTCTCGGATGAACAGTATAGACAGAGCGATGAGTCTTGTCCAAAATTGTCTTTTTAATTTCTACATCATTAGGTACACACGGTCTGCCATGAAATCTGAGAACTCCATCCTCAGAAACATTGATGTCTAGTTGCTGCTCACTTCGTACTTTCTCCATAATTTCCATCAACTCCGTGTATTTCATCTGAGCAACTTTAATTTTCTCCCGCAAGGTTGGTTGAATAATCAAACTAGTAATGAATGCCTGTGAATTACCTTCCACTAACTCTACACCCAACCTTTCTAGGTCCATCCAAATATGATGTTGTACAACAATCGCTAAAACTAACGCACCCACCGACTTCCAACTCAAAGCATAAGCTACCACATTAGCCTTTCCTGGGTGGTAACTAATGGTATAGTCGTAGTCCTTAATCAACTCAAGCCATCTTCGTTGCCTTATGTTCAACTCTTTCTGGGTGAAAAAGTATTTAAGGCTTTTATGATCAGTAAAGATCTCGCACTTTTCACCATATAGGTAGTGCCTCTAGATCTTTAACGCATAAACTACTGCTGCAAATTCCATGTTGTGCGTCGGATAATTATTTTCGTACTCCTTGAGTTGGCGAGAAGCGTACGTAATAACCTTTCCTTGCTGAATTAAGACACACTTGAGTCCTTTATGAGATGCGTCACTATAGATCACGAATCCACCTTCTCCTGACGGAATGGTCAACACTAGGCAGTAACTAGTCGTTACTTCAATTCCTGAAAACTCTGCTCGCACTCACTAGTCCACTCAAACTTCATGTTTTTTCTCGTAAGCTGCGTTAGAGGACCTGATAGCCTCGAAAAGCCCTCAACGAACCGGTGATAGTATCCTACTAGACCCAAGAAACTTCTATCCTCATGCACGTTCTTCGATCTTGCGTAATCAACTGCTGCCTCTACTTTGCTCCAGTCCACTGAAATTCCCTCCCTGGACACTACATGTCCCAGAAATGCAACTTGTTCCAGCCAGAACTTGCATTTCTTAAATTTAACAAATAGTTTCTTTTCCCTAATTACCGGAAGCACTAGTCTCAAATGAGCTTCATGCTCTATAGGGCTCCCAAAATAAACCAGGATGCCGTCGATGAACACCACCACAAACTAATCTAAGTACTCATAGAACACCCTGTTCCTCAGGTCCATGAATACCACATGAGCATTGGTCAAATTGAATGGTATGATCAAAAACTAGTAATGACCATATCTAGTACAAAAAATCGTCCTTGGTACATCATCTAATTTCACCTTCATCTGATGATACCTAGATCGAAGATCAATTTTGGAGAAAAACCTATGTGCCCTTTAGTTGGTCAAACCAAATCGTCAATACGGGGTAACAGGTACTTGTTCTTCACTATCATCTTATTAATTTCCTGACGGAATAGCCAACACTAGGGCAGTGACTAGTCATTGCTTCAATTCCTAAAAACTCCACTCGCACTCACTAGTCTACTCAAACTTCATGTTTTTTCTCGTAAGTTGCGTTAGAGGACCTAATAGCCTCGAAAACCCCTTAACGAACCGGCGATAGTATCTTGTCAGACCCAAGAAACTTCTCACCTCGTGCACATTCTTCGATCTCGCCCAATCAATTACAATCTCTACTTTGCTCAGGTCCATTGAAATTCCTTCCCTGGACACTACATGTCCTAGAAATGCAACTTGTTCCAGCCAGAACTTGCATTTCTTATATTTAACAAATAGTTTCTTTTCCATAAGTACTTGAAGTACTGGTCTTAAATAAGCTTCATGCTCTGTAGGCTCCCTGAATAAACTAGGATGTCGTCAATGAACACAACCACGAACTAATCTAATGCATTAAAGTTGCGTAATTAGGCATTTAAAATCATGCATTAAAGATTATAATTTAAATTAAATGCCAAATTATGTTTAATATTTTAACAGTGAGCTCAATTTATAAAATTTTGGTTTTTATTCAAAAATTTATGGATTTTTGGTATCTTATTATTGCAAGATGTTTTTTGGACATTAAAGTTGAAACTAAAATATACCCTGCGCGTGAGAGAAACCGGGCCATGCATGCAAAGTGAACCGTGCATGTGAGGGCTGTAGATTTTCATTGAAAGACCCGCGTATGTGGGGTTCATGGAGGATAAAGAATAAAATGATGCAAATAGAGGCGTTGAGCGCAAAACAAAGCTAATTGGGCGATTTTGGATAGTTTCAACACTGCTTTGTCCTTTGTGCATAACTCTCTCATCTAACCTCCGATTCAAATGATGCAAGATGTTGTAGAAAGCTATGAAAATTCTATACAACTTTCATGTTTTGCATTTTGAGTGATACTGGCTGCATCAAGGCAGAAATCGGATGTGAATTTACCATACGCTGTTTTTATGACTATTTCGACATTGTTTTGTAATTTGTACATAACTTTCTCATCTAAGCTTCAATTGAGGTAATTCATGATGATATGTAAATCCAAAAAAATTCTCTACAACTTTCATGTTGTGAGTTTTGAGAGATACGAACTAAAAAAAGGTCAGAATCAGGCTTGAAAGTGTAGGGGAGGCCATGTGCTTTTGAATTATAAGAAAAAGACCATGTGTGAGGCCCATGATGTGACCACGTGGGAGGCCATGCAAAGAGGCACTGGAGCCGTGTGCTGGGCCTCTCCTTCTCCATGGTAATTTCGAAAAGTCAAGGTTTTGGAAGGCATTGAATGTAAAGCAATTTTGAAAAGTCAACAAAGGGGAGCTTTTTATTTTATTATTTCTTTAGGATTGAGAGTAGGTTTCTTTTTCTTTTGGGGGGCTGGAGGAGGCACTGCACTGCAGCAAGGAGGCTTCTGCACAGCTTGTCTTGTTGCTCTCTCTACTCTCTCATCTCTCTCTCTCTCTCTCTCTCTCTCTCTCTCTCTCTCTCTCTCTCTCTCTTATCTCTCTCTTCTTCTCTCTTTTCTTAGTTTAATGTTAGATTTATTTTCATTGTCAAGATTTTATTTTTCTTCAATTTAAAGTTGGGATTATTAATACTTTCAGTTTTCTTTAAAGTTTTTGTTAGAATTTTTATTATTCTCTTTTTCATTGTTGAAACTTATATTCTGTTTGGGTTATTTTTGAAGTAAGTTTTCAATATCACTGTTGGAATTAATTTTGTTTTCTTGATTGTGTTAAGTTTAAATTTAAGTTAGTAGTTAATTGATGAATTTATGGTTGAATGCTTCACTTGCATAATAAAATTTTCGTTTTTAGGCTTTTGTCCAAAATTTCAAACGTAGGTTTTATTCGCTATCTGAATGGTTAGACATAGGATTATTTTTCTGTAGTTAATTTTGTTACCATCTATTTTATTGTACTTGTTTCCTATTTCTTGTCATTAATTTTATGCATGTTAGGTTTATAGTTTACCTTTTATGTCATTTCAATTGCATCACAAATATCTCAAAAATCTCATAAACTGAATCTGAACCATGTTTAGTAAACTTTTCTTTTCTTAATTTCTTTTGGGATTACACAAAATTTGGAATGAAACTGCATTCCCTGAGGAGACGATCTGACCCTTGGACTAATTATTATACAACTGAACACCTATACTTGGGATAGCCTTTGCGCTGCTCATTTTTAGAGTGAGTCAAGTTTTTGGTGCCGTTGCCGGGGAATGTCAATTTTAGTTTCAAACTAGTGTTTTTCCCATTAGTTTAATTTTTATCATGAAAAAAAAAAACAAAAGAAAAAAAAAAAGAGTTTTGAAGAAAATATGGCTACATCTGCACCACATAATCTTATGGATTTTTTGTAGTCTACATGCACCACTACACCATCTTACACTACTTTGCCTAATAACGCACTTAATTTCATGATTCAGTGTGGGAGAACGTCATTGATACCTCAGTTCTACCAGACAGAATCCGAGTGTCCTTATCAGCATTTGACTGAGTTTGAGTTCACTTGCAATATATTTTTTTTCTAAAACTAGAACTGATGAATTTACTAGACTTCGTTTATTTACTTCCTCTTTGAAGGATAAAGTAAAGATGTGGTTTAATTCTTTGAGACCTCACCCTATCTCTAATTGGGCTGATATGGAACATGAGTTTCTACATAAGTCTTGTCCCTCACAAAGAATTCAATTTTTGTAGGAACAGATCATTCATTTATGTAGAAGGGTGACGAGACTTTTCAATCTTTCTAGGGGAGGTTTAAGGATCTGATAAATATTTTTCCACATCATGGGTTTGAATCATGGAGGTTAGTAAATTGTTTCTATACAACTCTTACTCCTGATTACAAACAATTTTTCCAGACTATGTGCAATGGAGAGCTTTTTCACAAGGAACCGGATCAGACACTATCATTCTTTGATTACTTAGTTGAAAGTGCCCAACAATGGAATACACGATACGATCAAGCACCAATGGTAGTACAACCTCTCAGTGCAATCAGTGATGGAGGTAAATATGAGGTCAAAGAGGAGAATAATCTCTAGGCTTTTGTTGCTACACTGGAAAGGAGGGTAGAAGAATTAGAAAAGAAGAGTAGTTCTGATAAGAAACAATCAGCAAATTGTGTTGACAAAGCTCCAAATCAGCCATTCTCAAACACCTACAATCTGAAATGGAGGAATTACCCAAATTTCTCATGGGAGAATGATTAATCAGGTCTATACTCTTCACAGTTTCAGCAGCCTCCTCAGTCTTATGCACTACCTTTGCAGCCAACATATTATCCAGATGCTCATCCACATCAGTATCTGTAGTAACCCAAGAAATTAATCAGGGTCTCGTTGACGAACATAGGGGATTCGTCAACAAGAATACACAAGGGCCTCATCAACAAGGACATGTCTCATCAACGAAAAGATATCGAGAGGGGTTTTGGCAGTCTAAAAATCATTGACGAGGGTTTCAGGTTCATCGACGAACTTCTTTAGAGACTCGTCGATGAATCCGGATCTATAAATAGTTGAAACCTAGATTTTTGGTAGAATGTTGGCACATGAAATTCCTATTTCTCTCTCTAAACGCCCCTCACCCCTTCTCTCTTCGATCCTGGCTCCATTTCTCACCGGATCGACGATCTGAGGCCACCACGACGCTCTTGGGGAAGTTCTCTGCAAGTCTGCTGGAGCGGATCGTTGGTGGAAGTGATTCAAATTTCATCCCAATTTCAAGGTAAGGCATTTTTATTCAATGTTTGTCTTTACCATAGTTATATAAAATGTTGTACATAGAAAAATAATATTATTCTGTTCTGGGGAATGTTGTTTTCAGGGTGTTGAGTGAGGAACCTTGTGGGTATAGGACCAGAGTACAGTAGGGGATTTTCAAAAATAAGGTAAGGGAAATATGCTTTGCTAGAGGTTTTAGAATGTATGTCAGAAGATTTTGTTTATGTATATGTCTATTAGCTTATTGATCAATTTTTCCCAAAATATTATTATTATTAGAATTACAGTAGAATTACAGAAATTGAGCATGAGATTTTAACTACATAGTTGTGTGGCCTGAGTTTATTATATTTTAGCATGATTGATTATGCAACTTTACAGATATTCGGTTATACATATTATTAGCAGAAAATGAGATTTATAGTATTTCTCAAAATAACATGATTTCTAAACCATAACACTTAGACAGATGATATTTATGATATATATATATATATATATATATAGATGAAAAAAAATATGATATAAGTAGTAGGTCATTACAGTATTTGCCATAACAGATCTATCAAAGCTATGCACTTCCATAATTTCAATCTAATGAAGCTCCTGTTCCACCGACAGCATCTTTTGAGGATAGCATGTCACAAATGGCTAATACACTTCAGGAATTTATGTAGATTAATACATAGACCATGAATGAAATGCGAGACACCATTAATGAGATGAGCACGCAGTTGAATATCTTAGAAAAAGGGAAATTTAGGTAAAACCTCAGCCTAATCCTCAAGAATACCAGCACCAATAACAATAAATACATAATGTTTCTCCTAATACAGCAGATGTCGTTATTACTTTGAGAAGTGGAAAAGAAGTTTCCCAACTTGAGATACTCATTGACAAACAAACAGTTGTCGCGGCACCTGAAGTTATGACTGAGACAGATGAAGTCAAAGAAAAATCAGAGGAAGCGAGCCTAGAAATGAAGAAGTCGGTTAATGAGGAGGTCGAGATTAATAAAGAGTACCAACCTGTGGTACCTTATCCTTAGAGATTGGTAGCCGTGGAACTGTCTCTCCCTACTGGAGTAAATGTCAAGGGGTGCAATGCTGAAGTAAATCTTCGTAGTGGTAAGGTGATTGGTACACCCGATAAAGAAGTTGATCATAATGGTGAGAGTTTAAATTTCAAGGAATCAGGTAAAAGTTTTAATGTTGATACTTCAGAAGAACCAAAGATAACTGCTCTGACAACTTTGCCTCAAAGACCGCTTCTTAAAGAAGTGAATTTCTTGGAAAATATACTAAATAAAGATCCTTTCTTATTAAAACAAGGAAGGCAGTCTACACATGTTTTGTCTAGTACCTTAGAATGTATTCATTTATTTGAGACTAACTTTTGTGCAGGTAACAAGACTGATTCACTGTAGCGTATAAAATTTGGAGACTCACCGATTCAATTTATAAACCTGCACCTAGCAGATGAAATTCCTCCAGAGCCTCTGCTATATAGAATGTGATGTTTTTCTTTCTTTTCTTTTCATTTTGTTTTTCCTTATTTTATTTTTAGTTAATTTTTAGGCATATTTTTCCTCAGTTTCAGTTTTTATTTTCCCTTACTTCTCCACCTAGGTATGTCTCTACTTTCCTCCATATCATCTCTCCCGTCTCCTCTATACTTTCACATTGAGGGCAATGTTTCACTTTAGTTTGGGGGGGGGGGGGGGAGGGATGAGAAAATACATTGAAAAAAAATTTAAATATGGATGATTAGGCCATGATTAACACTGATTTATACCCTTTATATACTTGCATATAACCTAGGAGTTACGCACTTAAGTTGTATAGTGGGTTATTTATGTGTAGTTTCTCTTTATATAGCTCATCTAGGAATTGTAACTCTATGTAGGTTGACAAGTAGTTTATTCGTGTTAATCTGGTTATATAAACTCTTGTATTTACATGGTATCTCATGAAACTGAAAATACACGTTCACGTGACTTGTAGCATTTAGGATTCCTTATGAGCACTGAGAGAGCGTCTGTGGCGACTTTGACACCTTGTGAGGTATTGTTGAGCCATTTATCGTTCTTTTGAGTTTTTGATGTTAGCTCAGAGTTCATGAAACTCAACTTTCTCTTTTTTTCTTTTCTTGATATTCTTTGTACACTAGTCTTAGTTTTGACTTGCTAGCCTAGAGGTGACATCCACTGGGGAGATAGAATCCTAGATCTTGTAGCCTACTCAAGATATGAAGGCTGAGCCACCCCTAGAAATAGACTTAGTTTATGAACTATTGTTCGAACTTAATTCATATAGGTGGTATGAAAATAAAAAAATAAGTGTAATGATTGTCCTAATTGACCATGAAAAGAAAGAAAATGAAGAATGAGCAGAAAAAAAGAAAAAATAAATAGAAAATGCACCAGAATGGGGTGAAAGGTTAATTCTTGCTCCACACAATTATAATAAAAAGTCAAGGATATGACACATATTCTCCACATATGAAGACTCTTCAATTGCCTAATGCTTCTAATGTATTCACGCCTGATTTGTGAATAAGTTGATCTAGGGTGGTCTTGGTTGGATATGGCGAGTAGGTGAGAAGATGTTAGGGTGAAGGACCTAACACCTCACAAATAGGTTGGATCCTTTTCAAACTAGTCCACTCCATACATTTAGAGTTTGTTTTTGCAATATGTGGGTTGTTTGATCATGACACTCCTCCTCACATATGACAAGTGAACCCATCTTTTTTGAGTATTTTTTAGGGTATCCCAATTAGGCCGAGTCAAAACGGCCATTCTATAGGTCTCTATTAGTATTCTGGGTGTAACGAGTCATACACATTACACATGCCTCGAAATTTTTCCTATTTATACTCAAATTTATATTGCTACATTAACTCTGAATTGTATTGTTAGTTGACTTTATGTGAGTATATTGTTCTTAATATTCATTGAAATTAGTATTTGTGAGTACCACCTTGGATTTCATTCATGTTATTTTCTAGAGACTAGCAAAACGTTAGTTGGGGGGTGCCATTACATGTCAAAGTTGCGTAATTAGGCATTTAAAATTATGCATTAAAGATTATAATTTTAATTAAATGCTAAATTATGTTCAATATTTTAACAGTGAGCTCAATTTATAATATTTGGATTTTTATTTGACAATTTATGGATTTTTGGTATCTTATTATTGCAGGATGTTTGTTGGACATTAAAGTTGAAATTAAAATGTAAGCGGATCATGCGTAAGAGAAATCGGGCCATGCATGCAAAGTGAACCATGCATGTGAGGGCCATAGCTTTTCATTGAAAAAGTTGCGTATGTGGGGTTCATGGAGGATAAATAATAAAATGATGCAAGTAGAAGCGTTGAGCGCAAAACAAAGCTAATTGGGCGATTATGGACAGTTTCGACACAACTTCATAATTTGTGCATAACTCTCTCATTTGACCTCCGATTCAAATAATACAAGATGCTGTAAATAGCTGAAAAAAAAAATGCTCTACAGCTTTTATGTTTTGCATTTTGAGAGATATTGGCTGCATCAAGGTAGAAATCGGACGTGAAGTTACCATACGCTATTTTTTTGTAATCTGGGCATAACTTTCTCATCTAAGCTCTGATTGAGGTGATTCATAATGATATGGAAAGCCAAGAAAATTCTCTACAACTTTAATGTTGTGTGTTTTGAGAGATATGAGTTGTGAGAAGGTCAAAATCGGGCTTGAAAGTGCAGGGCAAGCCATGTGCTTTTGAATTAAAAGGAAAAGCCCATGTGTGAGGCCCATGATGTGACCACGTGGGAGGCCATGCAAAGAGGTGCTGGAGCCATGTGCTATGCCTCTCCTTTTCCATGGAAATTTTGAAAAGTCAAGGTTTTAGAAGGCATTGAATGTAAAGCAATTTTGAAAAGTCGGCAAAGGGGGAGCTTTTTAGTTTATTATTTCTTTAGGATTGAGAGTAGGGTTTCTTTTTATTTTGGGGTGCTGGAGGAGGCGCCGCCCAACAGTAGGGAGGCTTCTTCGTGGCTTGTCTTCTTGCTTTATCTACTCTCTCATCTCTATCTCTCTCTCTCTCTCTCTCTCTCTCTCTCTCTCTCCCTCCCTCCCTCCCTCTCTTATCTCCTTCTTCTTCTCTCTTTTCTTAGTTTAATGTTAGATTTATTTTGATTGTTGAAGCTTAAATTCTATTTGGGTTATTTTTAAAGTCAGTTTTCAATATCATCGTCGGAATTAATTTTGGTTTCTTGATTGTGTTAAGTTTAAATTTAAGGTAAAAGTTAATTGATGAATTTATGGTTGAATGCTTCACTTGCATAATAAAGTTTTCATTTTTAAGCTTTTGTCTGAAATTTCAAACGTAGGTTTTATTCCCTGTCTGAATGGTTAGACGTAGGATTAATTTTCCGTAGTTAATTTTGTTACCATCTATTTTATTGTGCTTGTTTCCTGTTTCGGTTTATAGTTTAGTTTTTATGTCATTTCAATTACAACACGAATATCTCAAAAATATCATAAACCGAATCTGAATCACGTTTAGTAAACTTTTATTTTCTTAATTTCTTTTGGGATTACACAAAATTTGAAATTAAACTGCATTCCCTAACGAGACGATCTGACCCTTGGGCTAATTATTACACGATTGAACTCCTATACTTGGGATAACCTTTGCGCTGCTCATTTTTAGAGTGAGTCAATGAACACCACCACGAAATGATCTAAGTACTCAGGGAGCACCTTGATCATCAAGTCCATGAATGCTGCAGGAGCATTGGTCAAACCGAATGATATAACCAAAAATTCGTAATGACCATAACTAGTACAAAAAATCGTCTTTGGTACATCCTCTGATTTCACCTTCACCTGATGATACCCAAATCGTAGATCAATTTTGGAGAAAACATATGTGCCCTTTAGCTGGTCAAACCAAATCGTCAATATAGGGTAACAGGTACTTGTTCTTAACTGTCATCTTATTAATTTCTCGGTAGTCGATGCACATCATTATCGATCCATCATTCTTCTTTACAAACAACACCGGTGCTCCCCATGGTGATATGCTCGGTCTGGTGAACCCCTTATCAAGTAGTTCTTACAATTGCTCCTTTAACTCCTTTAATTCATCCAAAGCCATTCTGTATGGAATCGTAGAAATTGGGGCTGTCCCTGGATTTAATTCAATGGCAAAATCCACCTCACGATTTGGAGGCAATCTTGGTAAGTCCTTAGGAAAAAAATCCTAGAACTCCCTTATCACTAAGATATCCTCCAGCTTAAGTCCCTCCTTCGGTGCTTCTTCTACAAATGCAAGGTACCCCTAGCCACCCTCCAGAAGTAACCTCTTTGCCTAAATTACTGAAAGGATATGTGGTGTAGAGCGTATACACGACCCGACGAATTTAAATTCTTGCTCCCCACGAGGTCTGAACACTGCCTCCTTCCTGTGGAAATCAACACTCGCATAACTGGATGCTAGCCAGTCCATCCCCAAAATGACATTGAACTTATGCATGTCAAAAAAATTAAGCTAGCAGGCGGCATTCTCCCGTGAATCTCCACTGGGTAGTCTCTTATCACCTTACTACACACCACAACTGACCTTGCCGGTGTGACCACACCTAACTCGGCATCTAACAATTGAGTCTCTACCCTACACAATTTAACCAATCCCTAAGATACGAAAGAGTGCGTCGCACCTGAACCAAATAACACAACAGCACTATTCGACAAAATGGAAATAGTACCTATCACCACGTCGCCTGCTTTCTTTGCCTCTCCTGGCATAAGTGAGTACATCCGCGCTTGGGTGGTGCCCCTCTAGTGACCACCTCGAGGTGCCTGGTTGCCTCTCCGATACTGATGCTATGAAGGAGCATGAATCAACGCCGCGCGGCAGTATCGCGCCATATGTCCTGTCCCATCGCATCGATAGTAGAAACTGATCAATCCTTGTACTAGCCCCAATGCCTTAGATGGCATCTGGGATAGGTAGGACGCGGTGAATTCCCTTGATGGGCTCGATATCCCATCTTTTGCCGCTAGCTTGTGAAATTACCAGGCCTCATCCATGAACCCTGGCTGGTGATAGTCTGAAATCCCTGAGGCAAGGGCCTCTTCTTTTGGTGTGCTAGTCTCTTAATCTCTTGAATGCTAGCCTCAACTGCCATGGCCTTGTTCACCAACTAAAAAAAACTTTGAGCCATCAACGCCACCACCTAGGCACGTATACCCTGATTCGAACCTTTCTCAAACCTCCAGGCCTTCTTTAACTTGTCTGAGAGCATGTATGAAGCGAAACAGGATAACTCCATAAACTTGGCCGCATAATGCTATACGGTCAAGTGTCCCTAAGTCTAATTTAGGAACTTTGATAACTAAGGTGTAGTCCCAAGAGAGCAGGTGAATTGGGTTTAAAAGTTTTCTTTTAAACATTTTTATGAATTCTTAAACTTTTTTAATTCTTTCAATGAATTCTTAACTTTTTGTTGATTTAGAAATCACACAAAAACTTAGTTCTTTTTATTCAATCCACAACCACACAATTAAAAAAAAAACTTAATTAGCCAATCAAACTACCACAATGTGCTCAATCAAGATATACTATATAATTCCTTTGGCAATTCTCAGTTTGGTTGCATGTAGCCCTGTGAAGAATGAATTGTCTTTCTATATGATAAACAATATAACATTCACACTCTTTCCAAATTTTAGATTTCAAATAAACCTCTAGTTAATAGGTTTTGGGGTGTTGACCAATTAACGTACTCCCTTATGGTTTCTGTAAATTATTGATCAACCAACGTACTCCCTTTCGGTTTCCAAAAATCCCAAAAAAAAAATTAAACTTTAGCTTATTTAAAATCCAAACCACGTAGTTCTTATGATTTGGAAATTTAAATCATCCACGTAGTTAATATACTTTCTGAAATATAAAAGTGAGTAAGGGAAAGAGAAGGAGACCAAGGTTTTTATGAGGTTCAGCTTATCCCTAGCCTACATCCTTACCTTTTGGAAACCACCTAAGGATTCCACTATATCTGTTCCTTTCCTAGTGAAACAAAACCGTTTACAAATCCCTCTTTTTAAGGTAGAGATATATTTCCAAGCGATACCCCACGCTTGGCCGCTCCTTCAATAGGCTAGAGTAATCACCCCTCCAAGCGATACCCCTTCTCTTGCCACTTCTCCGAACACTGGAAGTTGCCTTTCAAAACACAGTCAAGCGCCTGGGAAGACTGGGAAGGCGCCTGTCAGGCAACTAGAAAGCGCTTGTCAGGCACCTAGAAGGTGTCTAGCACCTTTCTGTTTACCAGTTCTTAAAAAAATAAAAAATAATTATGTAGTCACTTAGGAGGTTTGGGCAGGCGCCTGGCATTCAACTTGGTTCTTTTTTTTTTTTTTTTTAGATTTTAACTTTGAAAACTTTTTTCCATTTGATACCTTTATAGTTTACAACTTTAGAAAACATATTTCAAGGTCTTTAAAAAATGGTTTCTTAGACTTTGATTTGCCCTAAAGAGCTTCAACCATTTTATATCGAGTCTTACTTAAAGTACTTACATCAAGACTCTCTTAATGACTCTAAATCTTTTAGGTCTTGGAGTCTTCATACTTTTCTTTTTCTTTGAGTCCTTTCTTGGAGCTTTAAACAAACTTTGAGCTTCAATCCTTCAAGCTTTTGTAAAATATGTCAATATTTGAGTTTTAACATCCCTTTAGCTTGAGCCACTTGTTTGTATATTTCCATTGAGCTATCTAAGTTTTGATGCCTAAAACATATCAACTTGAAAGCATATCAAATTTACCTTGATTTGTTATCATTAAAATAAGAGTCGTAAGCCTTGTTAGACCAACAATCTCCCCCCTTTTGACGATGACAAATTCGGAGCAAAAAGTGAGGATACCTTAAAAGGCTCCCCCTTACAATAAGCACATATATAATAAAGTTTCAATATTCAAACACAGATTTTCCAGTTCATTCATATTGTCAAACAAGGTAGTCTAACCATACCATCAATAATATTCATGTTAACAATTTATTTACTTTTTATTTTTAGCCTTATATCTCATAACCGTCTATCTCTTTTTCTTTCTTAGCATTATATCTCTTTTGCTCTCACAACCATTCTCCCCCTTTTGACATCAATCAAAAGAAACTGAACATGTATAGTCAATATGAGAGAATGTAATATAAAATATTATAACCATTTAGAGCATTATCTCAACAAACTTAACAATATTAAGATCAATTTCAAAACCTCTTTTATTTTCATGCTCATCACATCATTCAAGTTCAAGATCAAATACTCTCATATTCAATATCATGCTCATGCTCAATTTTTTCCCAAAACTTCTCCCCCTTTTGACATCAATAAGATATAAAGAAAAACGTATAAGTATTAAGGCTACGAGCAACCATAAGCAAAAGTATAGATCTTAGTGAAGGTTCATATTAGCTCAAAATTCATCATGCATATTAATTTATCTTTTCTTACAACAATCTCTGCTTCTTTGACATTAATTCATGATACCATTTGTTTATTTCAAGATACCAATTGAAAAAAAAAAAAAAAAGAAAAAAAACATAATACAAGCAATAAGTCATACCACTCCCCCTGAATTAATACATGTAGATTTTCATTCGTGAAATGAACTATGTATTCATGAAAATATCAAGTGTGCTTTTTAAATTTATCATCCCATGCTTCAAATATTATTTTATATAATGTATGTGCTCATGGATACTAATATCAAGAATAATATCAATATCATGTCATTATCATAACATGCTCATAGATATAATTATGCTGTCATGCTCAAATACCAATTGATATATTCATAGATACCAATATAGATACCAATGCTAATGTTACGTCATGCACTGCTCATGGATACCAATATGCTGTCATTCTCAAGTATTACTTAACATTCTCATGGATATCAATGTATTTCATAGATACCAATACAAATATCATATCATGCCAAGATCTATGCTTCTTAATCATTATCATGCGTATTAATTTCATGCTAAAATTTTCAATGTATATACATCAAGTCAAAATCATGATATCATATATGTCAGCATTTTAGCATAGCATAGCTCAGCATATAGTTAAGTCAATATCATTTCTTTGGCATAGACATAGATATTAGCATATAGTTCATATTATCATGTCATTAGTATCTCACCACATATGCATATCAAAATATCAGCATGTAGCATATCATATATTTCACCACATATGTATCTCAGATTATCAGCATTTTGCATTTAGCATATCAGCATATATAAGCATGGAGCATATTATTGTATTTATGCATTGTGCTTCTATTTGCTCAAATTGTCTTCATGTTTCTTTCTTATCAAAATACTCATGTAACAAGCTCAATATACTTCATATTTTCTTTTCTTTCGATATCATATGAACACCTAAAATTCATATTTCTTTCCAAATCTTAATTCTTTCTAAGTTAAGCCTTGTATGAATTATCCTATGATTTGGCCAACAATGTCATCCTATAAGCACCTTAAATACTTCTTTGAGATTTTCCATTACAACTAGTTTAATTTCCTTGATTTGGATTAAGTATCTTTCTTAATTTCTAAGGGGAATAACTAATCCAAATATCTTTAATGTCATTGGTTTATGAATTAGTCTTTCATCTTGGTACCCACATTTTCTTGGGTCTGGATGGAACAAGAGATGTTTCTTTTACTTTCCAAACTTGTTTAGTTTTCACACCTTTTATTTTTAATGGAAATTCAAACATTATATGTCCATTCCTTTTACATAGATAGCATATAGTGTGAGTATAGGCATTAAAAGAGGGGCTAGCATAGTTTTTGGATGCTTTCGTAAAGTACCCCATATAGAGGTTCTTTTTCTTTGTATTTTCCACTCCATTGAAACATATGCCCTCTTTATTCAAGGACATTCTTCGTGCACCTATCATTTTATCAAAGTTTTCTTTTCCTCTTGTGAAATTGTAAATTATTTTGCATGATCTTCAATTTTTCCTTTAAGATCACTGATTTCTATGTCTTGAGTATTTTGACTTTTTCTTGTAGTTTTTCTTGGTTTTGAGACACCTTGCTGATTTTACTTTGTAATTCAGAAATATATATGTCTTTCTTATGATTTTGAGATCTTAGGTCTTCTAGTTCTTTTATTACCTTTTCATTCCTGCTTTCTAATCTATGGATTAACTCTTTTTCACTTTCAGTAAGTCTTAAATATTCTAGCTCTTTCATCACACCTCCATTCTTATTTTCAATGATGTGTATCATTTAGTCACATTAACTAAGATCTTATGAACCTTGAATAAATCATTTTGAAGTTCTTCATGCGAAGACATACTTTCATCATCGGAATTATTAGATGACTCACTACAAAAACTATTACAAGATTTGGATGAGGAGCTTTCCTCATCATCCCTTGTCATATAGCAAGCGACCTCTTGGTCACTTGATTCATTCTCTAAACTATTAGAACTTAGATTATCCCATGTAGTCGCCTTCATTGCTTTTTTATTTTTATTTTTAGGATCTTTCTTAAGTTTTGGACAATCCAGTTTTAGGTGTCCAACTTTCTTGCAATTATAGCATGTAGGTAGTTCTTTCTTAGTTTCTTTCTTCCTAGTTTCTTCCTCATCTGAACTTGAGTTTTGGACTTTTCTTTTGAATTTATTCCTCCTTCTTAGTATTCTTACAAGTCTCTTGGATATGAAGGCTAGTTCATCTTCTTCATCTTCACTACCAGAGTTTTTATTTGATGCTTTAAATGCAACAGATTCTTGGGCTTTAGTTTTTCCACTCCTTTCATTTATGGCCATCTCATAGGTGAAAAGGGATCCTATGAGTTCATCTAAGGATGTGTTTTTGAGATTTCTTCCTTCCGTAATTGTTGTAGCTTTAGATTCCCATATTGGAGGAAGTCCTCTAAGGATTTTTCGAATCATCTCATAGGTGGAATATGTTTTTCCTAAAGCATTTAATGAATTTATGATGTGTGTGAACCTAGTGTACATGCTTGTGATGGTTTCATCAAAATTCATTCTAAAGGCTTCGTATTCACTAGTCAACATATCAATCCTATTGCCTCTAACATCTATGGTGCCTTCGTAGGTTACTTCTAGTTTATCCCAAATTTCCTTTGCTATTTTACATGTCATAACTCTATTGAATTCATTAATATCAAGTGCATAATAGAAGGCATTTATTGTACTGGAGTTAACTTGTAGCATTTTGTGATCTAAATCATTCATCTCTTTTTCATCTTTAGGGACTTCTTTTCCATCCACAAGTTTGGTAGGGATTAGGTTACCATGTGTAACAACCTTCTAAGCCTTCCAATCCATTGTTTGAAGATAGATTGTTATGCGTTGTTTCCAAAAGGTATAGTCGAGTCCACAAAATATGGGTGGTCTAGTTGAGGATTGACCCTCTCCAAAGGGAGCTACTCCTATACGTGTCATCTAGATCTTTATATAGCTACTAGTTAGGATTTGTTACAACCCCGCTCTGATACCAGTTCATAACTAAGGTGTAGTCCCAAGAGGGGGGTGAATTGGGTTCAAAAATTTTATTTTAAATCTTTTTATGAATTCTTAAACTCTTTTAATTCTTTCAATGAATTCTTAACTTTTTGTTGATTTAGAAATCACACAAAAACTTAGTTCTTTTTATTCAATCCACAACCACACAATTAAACAAAAACATAATTAACCAATCAAACAACCACAATGTGTTCAATCAAGATATACTATATATTTCCTTTGGCAATTCTCAGCTTGGTTGTATGTAGCCCTGTGAAAAATGAATTTGGTCTTTCTATATGATAAACAATATAACATTCACACTCTTTCCAAATTTCAGATTTCAAATAAACCTTCAGTTAATAGGTTTTGGGGTGTTGACCAATCAACGTACTCCTTTATGCTTTCCACAAATTATTGATTAACCAACGTACTCCCTTTCGGTTTCCGCAAGTCCCAAAAAACAAATTAAACTTCAGCTTATTTAAATCCAAACCAGGTAGTTCTTATGATTAGGAAATTTAAATCATCTATGCAATTAATATATTTGCTAAAATATAAAAGAGAGTAAGGGAAAGAGAAGGAGACAAAGGTTTTTGCGAGGTTCGGCTTATCCCCAGCTTACGTCCTCGCCTTAGGCAATCCACTATACTTGTTCCTTTTCGGGCAGAACAATACAGTTTACAAATCTCTCTTTTTCAGGTAGAGATACCTCTTTAAGCGATACCCCCAAATTGGCCACTCTTTCAATAGGCTAGAGTAATCATCACTCCAAGCGATACCCCACGCTTGGTCAACAATTCAACAACCTGGAATTGTCAAAAACACTGCAAGAATACAAGATAATCGCTGCGTACAAGAATACTCTCACAAAGAGAAGATTAGTACAAATTTAGCACTACATACTTCAAAGTAATTCAATATAAAGTAAATGAAGCTCAATAGAATTTTATCATCGAGTTAATCTTCCTTTGATTGAAAGGTTCAGACTTTGAAAGCACAATTTCGGTGTGAGAATCAGCAAGAACTCAGTAGAATGTGTAGCAAGATGTTGGCAAGAATGCCGTTGAGAGTTGAAAGCATGTGAGAGTCTTAGACTACTGAATATGTTTCTAGGTCAATGAAAAGGTCAAGCCTTGGGGGCTATTTATAGAGTTTTCCTTTCTTCTGAAGTTGACTTGGAGTGTTTGGTCAACTTTGCAAAAGATTTGGAGCCCTAGGATCAATTTTAAAAATCTTCCCATTGGTAAAAAAATTTCCCCAAGTGGTAGTCACTTGACACAACATGGCAGGCGCCTGTCTCAGTTCAAAATTAAAAGTCAGAACGATGGCAGTCACCTGTCAAAACACAGTCAGGTGCCTAGGAAGACCAGGCAAGTGCCTCCCAGGTGCCTGACACCTTTTTGTCTATCAGTTCTTAAAAAAAATAAATTTGTCAGTCGCTTGGGAGGTTTGGGCAGGCGCCTGACATTCGACTTGGTTTATTTTTTAAGATTTTGACTTTGAGAACTTTTTCCATTTGAGACCTCTATAGTTTATAACTTTAGAAAACATATTTCAAGGTCTTTAAAAAATGGTTTCTTAGATTTTGATTTGTCCTAAAGAGCTTCAACCATTTTATATCGAGTCTTACTTGAAGTACTTACATCAAGACTCTCTTAATGACTCTAAATCTTTTAGCTCTTGGAGTCTTCATACTTTTATTTTGCTTTCATTCCTTTCTTTGAGCTTTAAACAAACTTTGAGTTTAAATCCTTCAAGCTTTCTTCAAATAAGTCAATCTTTGAGCTTTAACATCCCTTTTTCTTGAGCCACTTGTTTGCATATTTCCATTGAGATTTCTAAGTTTTGATTCCTGAAACATATCAATTTGAAAGTATATCAAACTTACCTTGATTTGTTATCATCAAAATAAGAGTCGTAGGCCTTGTTAGACACACAAACTCCTCTGCCTTAGCCTCTCGGGTAGCATTAGGGAAGTACCCGTTGAAGAAAACCTCCCTAAAAAGGCTCCAGGTTATAGCTGCAAGTCCTGACCACTATTCCTCCACCAGTTTTGCCGATCTCCACCACCTCTTCGTTTCCCTCACTAGTTTAAAAGTGGCATATTGCACCTTCTACTCCTCCGTGCACTCCAACGCCCCCAGCAGTTCCTTTATTTCCTAAACCTAATCTTTAGCTGCGATCGGGTTCGCTCCTCTTGCAAATGTCGGTGGATTCATCCGAATAAATTGCCGAAAAGTGTAGCCTTGATCAACCAATGGCTGATCCTACTCTTTAGAGTCCCTTTGGGTTTCCTTCCTAGCTTGCCACGCTATACTTCGTAGCACTGCCGAGGCATCGACATCATACTCACTAGAAGTATCCATGTGATTATCCTCTCTAGCTACGATGTCTTTTCCCCTGAAATCCATCATAAAGATAGGATATAAATCAACTTAGAAATTTCACATTTATCAAGGTTGATGCAAGTATGGAATGAAGAAATAATATAACATATGAGTTCATAGTTAAAACAGAATCATTTACACAATTATGCCACGAAATCGTCGACAGTTTTTCTAGAGGGTCCTAAAACCATCGATGGAAAACCTAAATTACAGAGAGCCTCCTTTGAAGAAAAATGGTGACAGTTTTATATTTCCCCTAAGAAATTGTCAACGGTTTGCCACTTGCAAACCACACTACCCTCTATTGCTCGTATAAACTTAGTCAAACCAAAGTTTCAGCCTTTAATCATAACTTCGAGACGAACACATACTCACCCGACCTATCGTTCCAACTTTAATTCCCAAGTTTCAATTTCTCTACCCAGAAACAAAACCTTCAATGAATTTACCATGGTTTTCTTGAAATCGTCATTCTAAGAAAAACACAGAAGACCATCAAAGGATCACCATCTCTAAGCTTCTAGACCAATACTCACCTAATCTACCCACTCTTTTCCTTATCTTATCTCAACCTATACTTTGGTAATGATCCACTATCAAAGTCTGTAGAACCTAGCAAACCTAGGCTCTGATACCACTTGTAACGCCTCGAACCGCCACGTGGGGCCCAAGGTGCTACTTTAGTGACATCTGTGTATATGATACCATATTCATTATATAAATGTAATGGAAATAAATGATACATTCTCCCAAAATACATTACCATAGTTCTAAACTACCTTTATATACAAAGGTCTCCAAATATCCATATTACAGACCATAATACAATACAAAAACCAACTCAGTCCATACAACCATAATACATATCCAAGGACTTCAAACATAACTTAAATACATTAGAGTTCTTACAGACACTTACAAAAAATGAAATTAGCTATCACCCCACCCCAGAGCTCACTAAGCTCGATCTCGAGATGGTCCTAAAAAGATGATTTGTATATTGGGGTCAGACACTTCTTAGTAAGGCAGATTAAGTTAATATCAGTGTGTGACCAACATGAGTTTTAGTGTATACAAACTATCATCAGTTGTTAATTAACCACAGTTATAAAATCATTCTTAGACCATACTCACACAAAGACACACACAATTATTTATAAGAGAAAGTTCCCGAGGATAGGGGAGATTACACGCCCATTCATGTAGCTCCCCTCTACTCTAATGCATTATGCAACGTGGTATGACTACAACTGATACCTATCTGGGTACTCGCCTTTCTAAGCAAGCCCTCAGGCGGAAAGTTTATTTCGCCATAAAAATTTATGCAATTTAATTCACATACAAATACTTATACCTTTATAGTTGAAAAAATATGCATTTGCTTCCGTAGTATAAACTAGTTCAATAAATAATAACATCATTTACGTAAATTAGCATATGTACGTAAAAGACACTCCCTAGGACTAATGGCATACTTAACCCCCATGACGGGTTGTGTGGCCCGAAGGCTAGACTAAGCCCTGGGGGATCAACCTCGACAAAGTCAAAGTAATCATCTGCAAAATACGTCTGCAGACATCCAAAACCTAGTTGTACATCCGATTACCTTACCACTTTCTGATTCGAACTCCAGGGAAGGTACAACCTCTCTGTAGGCCAATTGGATGAAACTACCCTACACCTCTCAATACAGTGTGGGAACACATGGCCAAATAGTAAATCCCTGGCAATGGTACCATGCTCATAATACAATTGGTCCTCAATGTAAGAACCCGAATCGTGATAACTGGGTTTAAATAAATAAGAGAGGGGCAAATTGGGAATTTGGTATATTTCATCGACGAAGCCAGATTTCGTCGACGAAGCCTTTGTTCTTCTTGTCGAAGAGGAGAAGCCAAGAAGTCTCGAAAAAACTGGTGATCTCAGATTTATCAAGGAGACCACCGATTCGTCGAAGAAATCAGTGGAAGATTTGTCGACGAGAACACCATTTTGTTGACGAATTGGGCTGGGTCGAAGGGCTATAAATAGAAATTCCTTTACTTCCTCACTAAGAAAACTTCAATCCTATCTCTCTCTCTCTTTAGAACTCTCTCTACTCTCTCTCTCTCTCTCTCTCTCTCTCTCTCTCTCTCGATATATATATATATATATATTTCTTCACCGATCGTTTCTAGAATCAAAATCTGAAGTTACCACGAGAATCCTGGAAGGATTCTTTACAATTTCTATGGATCGGAATCTCGTTTCGGAGATTTTTGGGTTTTGGCAAAAAATCGAGGTAAGGCCTAGTTTTCAATTATGATCCAGTAGTTTTGTAGGTAACTGTCTTGTAAGCATATTCTGTACTACGATTTTTAGGTTTTGGAACTCGATTCGCTGTTTAGGGGCATTGGAGTTCGGGATTTGTTATTCAGGGAAAAGGTAAGGGGAACTGTGTTTATATCGATTATTTTCGAAATCGGACTCTGTGGAACTGTGGTTCACGATCCTATGTGTGTTTTGACTACTCATTTGGGGGGATCTAATGGGGAAAACTATGACTTTTGCATTATTATAGTTTTGGGAAAAGGGGTTGACGGGCTGCATTCCTGGTTTTGTTGAAAACCGTGGGTATATGTTGATTTATACTATGTTATTGGGATGGCCGTGTCTTTACTTGTTTAAACTGTATTTGTTTGGAAAACCATGATTTAGATTACCAAATGGGTGTGGTTTTTTTGGTTATATGAGCATACATATGTTGTATCGTGGTGAAATAGGAACGGGGTTCTGAATTGTTCCAGGTTTGAAAATTTGGCTTTTGCCAATGAGTGCGCAATACCACTAGATTGGTTGGATTTCGAGCCAAAGGGTGTGCGAACACTAGATCTGCACCGGTTCAACGCTAATGCTATTCCAGGTTACCAGGGGTATCGGCGCTTGCCGAAGGGTGTGAAATATCGCCAGACTACTGGCATTGGCCAAAGGGTGTGAAATACCACCAGATCACCGGTCTTTACCGAAGGGTGTGAAATACCACCAGAAAGTTTGGCTTCGAGCCGAAGGGTGCGACGACACCAGATTGTATTGCTTGGTTTGTGAAAATATTGGAATTGTTTTGATTGTTTTGACTATTGATCTATGCATGTTAGTGTATCATGATAACATTCAAATGCCACTCACCGATATAACCTGTGTTCTTCCTTACTGAGAGGTGTCTCACCTCTGCTATACGTACATTTTTTCAGGTCTTTCGAGTAACTAGAACTAGCGTCCTGGTGTTGGGAGCGTTGTGGCCGATGTACTACGTTTAGCGCTTGGGTAAGTGCTAGGACTGTATTTTTGGTGGGTTGCCTTTTTGAGATGTGTTTGGGCACTCGTTTGTACATTTTGTTAGAGCCATGTTCTGCTCTTGTATAGACTCTGGTATGGTACTGTATATGTTGTTATAGAATGACCTTTTTCCACTACGTATATGATTGTGATTGGATGTGTTTAGGGTGCTTGGGAACCCCACGGGGTCGGACCCTCATCTATTGTACTGTATCTTTGGATGTTTTATCGGATACAGGGAGAAGTTAGATTACATTTTCACCTTTGGGTCCCATTTCGGGGTTTAGGGCGTGACACTCAAGGTTCTTAAACCATATCATACAATTTAAGTAATCAAAACTATAGTATAAATCCCATTTCACATATAACCTGCCACTTAATAAAACCTGAACCCTAGCCGTCAAACAAAACCTAGCTCATAGCCGTTAAATAAAGTCCAGCCCTCGACCGTTAAATATAACCTGGCCCTTGGCCGTTAAGTTAAACCTGGCCTACAACCGTTAAATAAAACCCAGTATTTTGCAAAGGCAGTTTCAATACGTTTCACAAACAATATAGTATTTTTCACAACCATACCCAAATTCAGTTATACCATAACCCATACAGATTATTCACTCGCCACACGATTTTCAATATTTGAATATAATCCAATAAAAAACTAGGAAAAACATAATATATTTAGTTCGTTTGATAAAACCAAGCTTTCCACCATTCATTTTATTCAAAATACCATAAGATATAATCGTAGTACCCTTTTTGAACGGTCGGTTTTCGAAATAACTTTGAAACTATAGGTATACATACATATAACACCTTTTGATTGGTTCAAATTCGATAAAAACCTAACTTAACTTAATCCCCTAACCTGTTCTTGAAAAAGAAACCGATTATATTCAAAAAATGGAAAACCCTAGCTTTTCGATCCCACCACCAAAAATAATCCGACAAGTCGATAAAATAGAGGAAGATGATTAAAGACCGAGCACGGGCTCCGGGTGAGCCTACGGAAGAGAGAGAGCCACGAGAGAGTGAGAGTAGAGCGAGAGAGTCCAAAAACCTTAAGAGAGAGAGAGAGAGAGAGAGAGAGAGAGAGAGAGAGAGAGTGAGAGAGAGTGAATTTTGAAGTTATGTTTTAAAATGTGTTTATTAGCCTTTAAGTAAGCAAACTCGCAAGAAAATCATCAAAGGTTTTCCTTACACTCACAAAACTATCGATGGTTTGGTAGTTGACCCACCCAATAGACTGAAACCGGTGATGGTTTTTCCCAAGCTCTATATAACCATTGACTGTTTTGGTCCTGCCAAACCAATTTCCTTATTTTTCCTTTCTTTTGCTTTATTTATCTCTTCCTTTTATATTTGCTTTTATTTTTTAGGTTTGAGTTTCTACACGGTTGCTAACTCAAAGGAACCCAGGACCCACAGGAGGGAAAAACACATCGAGCGTAAGTATTACCTGATACGAGATATCGTGTAAAGAGGTGATGTGATGGTGATCCAGATTGCATTGACAAATAACCTGCCAGACCTGTTTACAAAGAGCTTACCAGCTAGTACTTTTGATAGTCATATGGAGGGAATGGAAATGAGATGTATGGCAGCATGGCTTTAAGTATAAGTGGGATATTTTTAGAGATTTATACTGGAAGACATACTTTTTGTAATCGGTTTTATTATTTATTAATAACTTCAGTTATTCCATTTTAGTGAGAATCTTTGTGAGCAATGTTTGCCTGACATTATCAATTTGATGATTATGCATGTGTGTCTTTTATTCTATATGGTAGGTGATCTAGTTTGTAGAATATGGTTTACAAATAGAAGATTAGATTAGAAGTTCTTATAGAATATAAGTTTATTTTTCATAGTCTTAAATGAAATTGGACACACCATTGGCAGGATTGTAGCACAAGGGTTTAATAGGTCTATCTTGACTATGGGGAATGGTATAGTTCCAACTCCTTGTGCTAGTACACTTTGTGTGTATTAAACAGGAGCATCTTAGGGTAATTATTTTTATACTGACTATATAAAACAACTAATACCTCATGATTATTATGAGTGCTTATGCTCTTAATCCTGATATGATTACTAGGCACGTGCATGTAGTGTTTATTACTTTAATTCATAAAAGAGTGAGATTTTTATGGGTTAATAAACTCAGTGAGTTGGGTAATGACATTATGTGTATGGTGAACATTAATTATTGATGGAATCCATGTCCTAGTATCGGGATTGATGATACCCCCTTGAGAAAGCTTATAAGTTTTGATTGTGTCAAACCGTGTAGGTGGATTTTGAATCCGACACATCAAATAAGTTAAGTGAAAGGTCTCAAGGAATTAATATGTCAATTAATTAAATTGTCAGTAATTTAATTTAATTTATGAGTATTTGTAATTTTTACGTGGGGAGATAAATAAACATTTAATAATAGGAGCTCGAAATTTAGTTTCGAATATGACATGGAGTGCAATTATAATTCTTTAGTGGTATGAATTGTGATTAACGTAATTAAGTAATAATCTGGGTCGGATTAAGAATTCTAAATTACGTTGGAAGCCCTAGTCATATTTTCCCAAAGGTCCCTGCTTTAGCCTATATACACGTGCTCCATTCAGCGGTGAGGGGTAGACAAAAATGCACACATAGAGGCGAACATCTTCTTGAGAAGCAAACCGTAGCTTCTACTGACGAGCCCACTCTCTGAGGAGCAAGGCATGTTTGAAGAACACAGTAGAAGATCCTTGGTCATCATCAAGAGTTCTTCTTTGATCTCGTAGATCTGGGTGTTCCTCTTCGTACTTGCAGATTTTGGAGGTCTTCTTCATGCTTGCTGATTCGAGATCAAACCAGAGAGATCTCGCAAGTATGATCCTAATCACATAATTAGGATTTGCAAGATCAAATTTTTATTGTGATCTGAAAGATCGAATTTTTTTTAACCCGAGTATGCAAGATCATTTTTTTTTGTTACCCGTACGCACTATAACCAGATCTTAGGGCTATTGCGTAGCAGGCCCCTTTATATAGTTGTCCTATAAAACTTCCCTTTTAATTTTAAGGGTAGTCTATGATCATAGAGCACACTTGAAGCACTTCTCCATTTTACCCAGTCTATTTTTTTTACAATACATCATAGAAATATAGAAATCTTGGATGGGATCCTCGAATTTCATGTAGTTTAAATTGTATACTCAGAGACTACCTAAACCTATTATTTGTAAGCTGAGAATAAAATGACCTTACTGAGAAGGTGTTGGAGAGAGTGCAAAATGACCTTACTGAGAAGGTGTTGGAGATAGTATCGGTTGATGTTGAGGAAGGTTGCATGGAATAAAGTAATGTTGGAGTATATGGCTCATATTGAGTGGAATACATGCTCAAGGAAAGCAAGGTGAAGCAAGAATAAGGACGCTGAGCTGTAAGAAGAAATCGTCGATAGTTGGGTTGACAGTTTGTTCTTAGGAGATAAATGTCGATGGATCCAGGGGATGGTTTCAAGCTGTATATTTCATTCTTAGCATTAAACCATCGATGGTTTGTTGAAACTGTTGACGGTATTATTCAACGTTGATTACGGGATTTGAGTCGGGAAGATTAGTAGATTGTGGATTTCGGAGGATTTTCCTCTGGGGATTGTTATAGGGATATTTTAGATACATTCAAAGCCTTTTGTATGCATAGGGTTAGCATATAAACATTATTTATGTAACCCTTATTTGATATGATAGTGAAAACAACCGCTTGCTCCTGTGGGCATAGGAACATTGCCGAACTACGTAAATTATTGTATCATGTGTTTTAATTTCTTTCATTTATTCTCTTAGTGATTGATTATTTTTTATATTGTTCAATGTTGATTTCTGCATTGCATGTTCCAATTCGATTTGTGTTTCTACTACACATTGGTGTATACTTTGCACAACAAATTGGTATCAGAGCTATTGGTTGCAACAGCTGGGATTTCTTTTGCAAAGTTCAATGTTGTTAAGTTTGATGAAATAGAAAATTTCAGACTTTGGCATAGGAGGGTTAAGGACTTGTTGGTGCAGTAAGGTATGGTGAAGACACTATACGGAAGGCATGGACAACATGAGTTGGAAGCAAAGGCTGTGGCGAATATCGGGCTTTGTCTGGCTGATGACGTGATGTATCATGTAATGGACGAGGAATTGTTGGCAATAGTTTGGCTAAAACTGGAGAGCCGATATATGTCCAAGTCATTGATGAACAAATTGTTTCTTAAGAAAAAATTGTATGTGCTTAAGATGGCAGAGGGTTCGGCTCTGAATCAGCACATCAACGTATTCAATAAAATCATCAATGATTTGAAGTGGGTTGATATCAAGTTTGAGGATGAAGATAAGGCATTGATGGTACCAAATTCCCTACCTACGTCTCCTACGTATAAGAATCTGGTTATGACTCTGACATGGGGAAAGGAAACTCTAGAGTTGAAGGATATCACAAGTGCCCCGTTGGGTTTTCATCGGAGGGAAAAGGCCAGCGACAAAATTTCTCAAGGTGAAGGGCTTGTGGGGAAAGGTAATTAGGATCATGAGAGAAGCAAGTTTCGAGGTGGACCAAGTGATAATAAATCTCAGTCTAATTCTAGGAAGAGGAAGAGCGTATAGTGTTTTAAGTGCGGGAAAAAAGGGCACATCAAACCGGATTGTCTAAATAGGAAGAAGGGGAATGCTAAAAATAAAGTATGTTCATAAAACTCGGTGAATATAGTGGAAGAATGAGGCTCAAGGAACGGTGATGGTGATATGCTTTTAGTCTCATTCATTTCAGATGGTCTCTTGGATTATTGGATCTTATATTCAACGTGCTCTTATCATATAATGCCCAACAAAGGCCGGTTCACCACTTACAAATTAGTAAATTCTGGTTCTGTTTTGATGGGAATGATGCCTCATGCAAAATTGTTGAAATGGGGAACATCAAAATCAAAATGTATGATGGTGTGGTTAGGATGTTATGTGATGTTAGGCATATACCGAAGTTAAGAAAGGATTTGATTTCATTGGGAACTTTAGACTGCAATGAGTTTGGTTACTAGTTTGAAAGTGGGGTAATGAAGGCGAGTAAGGGTTTTTTAACGGTGATGAAGGGGTAGAAAGTACAGGGGAATATCTATACACTACTAGGTTCTATAGTTTTAGGTGGAGCTACAGTTGCAAAGTTTGAGTTCGACAGCACTGTCTTATGGCATATGTGGTTAGGCATATGGGTGAGCGTGGAATGAAGGAGCTTCACAAGATAAATCTTTTGAAGGGGGCCAAATCATGCAAACTGGGTTTCTATAGGTACTTTGTACTTGGGAAACAGAATAGGGTCCAGTTCATGGCAACCATGCCTAAAACAAAGGGAATACTTGACTACATTCATTCATATGTTTGGGGGCTGGTGAGAGTAGCTATAAAACAACACCAAGATCTGCTTAGAACAAATAGTTGAAGAGATAAGACAAAGTTTTATTCCAACGATCATATTACAACAATCTGTCCAACCATGCATTCACAAGATGAGCTTCAATGGCGAAAGGACAATAAGTAGATAAATAGAACATGACACACTTCGTAGTTGAGGTTGTGTGCTTTGCTTCGGTGTGCCAGGGGGGGGGGGCTCATATTTATAGCTTCTAGATTATGGCAAGATCACATAGTCAGCTCACCTACCATGATAGGTGGTCGTCATTCACCAACTGTGGTCGTCGTTCACATTGTAGCCATAATTTATCAATCGTGGTCGTCGTTCACACAGTCGACGAACCCCGTCGTATGGGGAGCGTTGCCCTACAAACCTCCCACCAGTGGCGCTGCCCCCGAACCCCTGTTGGGGGTGCTACCCCCAGACCCCAATGTCTCATAGGGGGAAGTCTTCTGTCTTCATAGTATCATTGCGGTCTACCACTTTGACCTCATTAAAGTCATATGTCAGGTTAGCGTGCCTTTCAACTTGTGGGAGGTGGGCATTGCACACACATATACCAACAGTAGCATCATGAGGAGGACATATGTACTTTATGAGTTTCATTGAGGATTACACACGAAAGGTCTGAGTGTACTTCATGCGGCACAAGTTTGAGTTGTTTTCCAAGTTTAAATTGTGGAAAGTTGAGGTGGAGAACTAGACCGGGAGAAATATTAAGTGCCTCAGATCAGACGATGACACTGAGTACACAAATTCGAGCTTTAAAAAGTTGTGTGAGCAATATGGACGAGGAGGGCATATGTACTTTGTGAGTTTCATTGAGGCTTACTCATGAAAGGTCTGAGTGTACTTCATATGACACAAGTTTAAGACATTTTCCAAGTTTAAATTATGGAAAGCTAAGGTGGAGAACTAGACCGGGAGAAATATTAAGTGCCTTTGGTCAAACAATGACACTGAGTACAAAAATTCGAGCTTTAAAGAGTTACGCGAGAAACATGGCATAAGGAGACATTTTACAGTGTGCAAGACACCACCAAAAAATGGTGTGGTGGAAAGAATGAATCGAACCTTAGCTGAAAGGGCTCAGTCTCTCAGGTTGAATGCTGGGCTTGTTAAAAGTTTCTGGGCCAAGATAGTGAGTATGGCGTGTTTCTTGGTTAATCAATCAATAAGGGAATCACAAGATGGGAAAGTTACTGAGGAGGTGTGGATAGGTAACGAGGTAGACTACTCTGGTTTGAGAGTGTTTGGGTGTCCAGCCTATGTGCATGTTCTTAGTGAGGAAATATCAAAGCTTGAGGCAAAGTCTAAACGGTGCATATTTATGGGATATCAGAAAGGGGTAAAATGGTTCAAGTTGTGGGATCCAGTAGCAAACAAAGTGGTGATCAGTATAGATGTGGTTTTTGATGAGAAAACCATGTTGCAGCTTACCTAGGAAGAATAAGAGAAACAGGTGCTAGAAAACTGCAACAGCAATAAGCGTGTGGTGCAGGTAGAGTTAAAGACTCAATGTGGAGATGATAGTGGTCAGAATGTAGGGAGTGGTGACCAGATGCAACATCACAGTATAGTCGTGGATAGACCCAGACACACTATTAGGCCACTGCCTAGGTATAGTTTTGATTATCTGGTGTTTTATGCACTTATCACTAGTAATGGGGATCCTACCACCTTTCAGGAGGTAGTACACAACCAGGTGAAAAGTAGTTGGATGGGTGTTATGGTGGAGGAGATGGAATCACTGCATAAGAACTAGACGTGGGATTTTGTGGAGCTCCCAACAAGGAAGAGGGCGATAGGATGCAAGTAGGTGTACAATAAGAAAGAATCGGTTTCAAAATAAAATAGAGAGAGAATTTCAAGACTTGATTGGTAGCAAAGGGTTACTCGTAAATGAAAAGAGTTGATTATGATGAAATATTATTCCCTGTGGTCAGAAACACTTCCATCAGGGTAGTGTTGGGACTAGTGGTGCATCATGACATGCATCTGGAGTAGATAGACGTAAAGACAACTTCAAAATTGCAAGGAAAATGCTAATGGAGAATTACAATGACCTTAGTACGAGTTTGCCATGAATTAAGAAGGAGCTTAAAGAGATAGAGATTTTATAATGATTGGAGACAAAGGGGATTGGAAGTCTAAGTCTAACCCAAAGAGCTTCCTCATATATTCAAATCTCTCTAGGTTAAGATAAGAAATCAAGCTAGGGATACGAGCAACGATAAGACATATAAGTTGAGCTCCTAACATAAAAAGGGTATCTCTTGGAAGGAGAAGTAGATAATGATGAAGAAGATGATGAAGAGGTTGAAAAAGGATCAACAAGATTTGGTCTTAGATACTTAAAAAGATAAGTAGGAAAAAAATTGAAAACTTAGTAAGCATGACAGTCTCTTAGTAGGATGAAGTATTAAAAATCTATGAGAATAATTGAGTTATTAAAGCTAAAAGGAGCAAACCTTGGATAGTCTATATTGTAAGAGATGACAAAAGATATTGGTTGCCCACTAGCTTGAAGCAACCAAGCTAGGGATACGAGCAACGATAATAAAGGGTTTTATGACCCACATGTGTATCGTAGGAAAAATTTAGGGAATCTATAATAATAATTATCTTTAAATAACCCCATGATATGATAATGGGGAAGGTTCCAACACCCAATTAACTGCTCTAAATGGCTCAAAGGGGGAGAATAAAGAGTACAAGAAATGAAGCAATTAAGTAAGAATAATCAATTAAACTCATGAAAATACCATCTAAATTAAGCATCAAAGGATTTTCCTAAAGTACAGAATTCAAGGACCTTATTTATAGTATACGTCTACCATCAAAATGATTTGCAAGGGATTTTTTTTCTAACAAATATATAATCAATTTGAGAAACTAATTTTAATTTTAAATTCTTAAATGCCCATAACTATTCATCATCCAAATACATAAACTAGTTTCAATTTTGAGTTTATTTATTCTTCATAACAAATGACATCATATATTTGTTTAAAATACCTAAGCTATCAGTAAACTTTTCTATCTTCTCCAAAAAAAAAAATGAGGTCATAAAGCACATGCATAACTTGTGCCTATAATTAATATCTATATATAAATGCCCATGCAGAAAAAAAAAAATCAAGAAAAGCCAAAAAGGGTAGGGCACATAACTAGTGGGGGTGTAATTAGTTCAGCTCAGTCGGTTTTTTTTTTTTTTTGGTAAAATCTCAAACTTAGACTGAATTATTCAGTTCCTAATATTTATGAACCAAACTAAATTGAATGATAATCTAAAACCAAACCCAATATATTTGATTTGGTTTGATTTATGTTGGTTTTGTTTGGCCTCTTCATTGGTCTTGATTACTCCTACTTAAAACTAAAGTGAACCTTGTTAATTTATACAAATTTAATTAGAAAATTTACTCAACATTATTCTTATTTGAAATATAATTGGATTTTCCTCCTAAAAAATGAATTATTGAATTGATTTTAAGGGAGATAATATAAAATTAAAAAATAATTAGTTACGTTCCTTAGAAATTTTAAAATTGATAATTGAATATACCTTCACGGTTTGATTCGATTTTTTTGGTTTCATAAAACACGGAATCAAAATCGTACTAAAATATTCAATTATTATTATTTTTTGAACTGAGTCTATTGACTTTTTGAGTTTGATCATTGTTTTGATATTGATGAAGTACAAGTTACTTATGTATGTATTTAATTTGTGAACATGTTCATATTTCAGATCACGCATAAGGCAAAAGAAAAATGGAAGCCTGAAAGTCTTAAAATACATCAACCTAATGTATTCCATCTGAAGAGTAAAGACGAAGACATTTTCTATTTGATATTGTAAATGCATTTTTGTTTTGGTATGTAATAATGCTTTTCATGCATGATATGGATGAAAAACTCAGATGACCATAGATTGACCATAGGTACCCAACCTTTCATGAAAAATCATTTTCTAAAAATACTAAAATTATACAAGGGTTTTTCAAAATCACATAAGGGCTAAAACTTAAAGTTCTATAGACCTTGGTCGACCGGCCCCGCAAATGTTTTGAATGTTGTAGACACCCCATTTTTAACCAAGTCTTTCTGAAAGGACTTGGTGAAATAAAAGGTGACTTTGAGCCCTAAATCAAACCCTTTTTCAAAATTAAGCCCTTTTGAGTTTTAAATTCGAGTCCTAGTACGATTTACTTTTAATAGAGTCCTGTATTTTTGAAAAATTGAGTCCTTTTAAACTAAAGTTCTCTAACTTTAGTCAATTTCAAAATTAGTTTCTTTTATTAAGTTTCAAAATTTAGTCCTTCTTATTTCGTCAAATTGAAAATCAAGTTTTTCATTTCTTTAGTTTGAATCTAGGAATTTTTAAATTAAGTCATTCAAACTTTTGAATTGAGTCCTTAGATTTTAAATTGAGTTTTTCAAAATTTTCGAATTGAGATTTTAATGAAAATTTTCAATCTTTGAATTGAGTCTTTAATTTTGAGTCTTTCAATTTCCAAACCGGGTATTTTGTTGAGCCTTAAGATGTAGAGACCCAGAGAATTATAGAAAATAAATAATAAAGGAAAAGGAGAGAAAAGGATTTTTCAAAAGGAACTCAGCTGGGTCTCGTCAATGAACGTAGAGCGCTCGTCTATGAGCAGCCTTGTTGGGTTCGTTGACGGGGACTCGTGCCTCGTCAACAAAAACTTGTCGAGAGAGGTTTGGTGGAGTCTAAATTTCGTCGATGAGGGTTACGAGTACATCGACGAACTTCCTTGATTGACTCATCAACGAGGTGATGTGTCTCGTTGACGAATCCGCACCTTATAAAAACATCAACCTTGAGATTTCAGCAAAATTTTCATATGGCCCATCTCTCTCTCTCTCTCTCTCTCTCTCTCTCTCTCTCTCTCTCTCTCTCTCTCTAAAATTGTCTCCTCTACCTTATCTCTAGATTTTTGGCTTCATTCTTCACTAGTTCGATGATCAGAAGCTGCCACGCTACTCCTAGGAAGATTTTCTTCAAGTCTGCTGGAGTAGTTCGTTGGTTAGGCCAACTTGGACACCATCCCAAAATTTGGTTAAGTCAGTTGTTTTAAGTTTTATAAGGTATTTGATATTTCTGAACTAAGGAAAGTGTAGTAGATGGAATAATATTGAAGTTTTTTTTTGGGAAAATGTAAATTTTAGGGTGTTGAGCTGGGAACACCGTGGGTGTAAGTTTGGATTAAATTGCGAGTATCTCAGTAAGTCAGGTAAAGGAAATAAATTATAGCTGGTATTTTTTTGAAATACTAGGTGAATTATATTACCCCCTGGATTCTGGACCAGGGTATTTGGCAGACCATTCATTACTACAGACAAGTATTGGTATTATTTGATCTAACCGGGTTGGCCATCCGTGGTTAGATCCAGCCTTCGGACCGCACAACCCTGACCATGGGGGGAAGCATGGCGTGAAGAAAAATCCTCAGGGCAACTATGAGTTACAAACATGGGTGCATGGGTTACCGAGGGTACTGATGTGCTAGATATAGAAATAGAAATGGAAAATGGAAAAGAAATGGAAATGAAAATTGGAAAAGAAATGGAAATGGAAATGAAATGAAAATGAGACATGGAATTGCATGAGTAAATAAATAATTAAAGCGAAGTAAGACACACCGCCTGAGGGCTTTCTGAGTAAGGTGAGTGCTCTGATAAGTATCAGTTGTAGCTAAACCCAGATTAATCGAGCTAGACTGCAAACGATTTCAAGGGAGAGGGAAACTATTTGTGTGGGCAGGTAAGTTTCCTTATTCTTAGGAACTTCATAGGCAAATTTGGATTATAAATGAATGATCTTAGAAATGGAAGTAAAAGCTTATAAAAACTTTTATTGTATATTTATATGATTATGGTTATGGAAATGTTCTATTTTCTCAGAAGATACTATCACTGATATGTCATATGTTATGAAATAATGAATCTCATATTACCACACACTGTAAATAATTTATTCCGTCTTACTGAGATGTGTCTCACCCAAAACATTCAAACATTTCAGGAAACCGAGATTGAGCTGGTTATAAAGCCCCTAGATAGGTTGGAGCTAGTACCCTGACATACAGGGTGAGTGTGTAAACTAGGGATGAATGATTCCCCTAGAGTTTTGTTATTTTGGGATGTATGTTGATGTATAAACTTCTGGTTAGTTGACACTCTGGTATGTGTATTCACCGTGATGTGCATATATATATATATATATATATATATATATATATATATTTTGTTACTTACGATGATAGGAATACTGGTATGACTGTTTTATCCGGTACCCACCTTGGGTCGGGTCGTGTTTAAATGGTATCAGGGTGGTGACGTGGCCAATATGTTATGTATGTTAATATGTGGAAAAAAATGGTATGAAAAATCGTGGCGTCACAGTTTGATATCAGGGCCTAGGTTTGTTAGGTTCTGTAGATTTTAGTAAACAGCGGAATGCAATACCAAAGTATAGGAATGGATATTGATGAGATATAAGCTAGTTTTCACAGAGGATGAGATTAGAATTTAGGGTTTTGTCTTGCAACCTGCAAAAAGGGGTTCCGTGGTTGTTTCTATGTTTTTCCTAGGGTGACGATTCTAGGAAAACCATGGATACTATTGTTGGGTCTTGTTTTGGGTGGTAGGACTAAATTCTAAATGGGAACTAAGGATAATAAGATAGATGATTTCAGAAGGATGTTTTATAAGTTATAGTCTGATGAAAATATTGATTGTGTGATAATGATGGAATTATGAGATTGGTTGTTTTCTTTTCAGGATGGACCTAAGGAACAGTGACACGAATACTGGGGGTGATGGACCAGGATCTCACAGTATGGGGGCAGAAATTTTGATGCAGTATTGTGCAGTGTCACTAAGCAAGTAATGGCTGAGATGGCTAGGAGTTCGGGGGAGCGGAGTTACACGATTGAGCAGTTTACGCGTATGAAACCCCATCCTTTGCTGAAGGAGCAGACCTGATAGTGGCTGAGAATTAGGTCTGTGACATTTAGGAAATGTTAGCAGTGCTCCCGTGTATAGATGAATAGAAGGTGTCATTTGCAATATTCAAGCTGGCCGAGGAAGCAAAACATTGGTAGAGATCAGCAAGGTTGATTGAGGAGCAGAGACCAGATCCTGCCCCGATGACGTGGGGTCGGTTCAAGGAATTTTTTTTCGAGTGATATTTTCCTACTATCATTTGAAGCATAAAGGCAGTAAAGTTCCTGCACCTAACTCAGGGTTAGATGACGGTACAACAGTACGCAACCTGGTTTATTGAGCTGTCACGTTTTGCCCCACATTTGGCACCAGGTGAGAAAAAGAAGGCGAGAAAGTTCGAGGAGGGCCTCAGACAGAATGTATTTGAGTAGGTCATAGGTTTTCGGACCCAGACATTTTCTGAGGTTGTGGATAGAGCTGCAGTGATCAAGAGTGGCATGCAGAGAGGCTTCGTAGCTCAAAGTCAAGGGAAAAGGCTCGTACCTTCAGAGTTTGAGGTAGGGTCCTGTCAGGGGCCATGGAGAAGGCAGGACAGCAGAGAATGATGGAGATTAGCAGGAGAAGATCAAGTAGGACATGGCAGACAGATGCCCCCTCCTTGCCTCACATGTTATAGAAGGCACTCGAGAGAATGTCGGCTCAGGGAGACGGTCTGCTATCGGTGTTATCAACTGGGATATATGGTGAGGTATTTTCGTGCATCGTCGGCGACAATGCCTGCTTCGAGACTGTACAAAGGAAGTCATCAAGCACCCCGTGTTGGTCAGCAAAGGAATACCGCCCCAACACGAGTTTATTCGTTGACACGTAGAGATGCAGAGGTGGATGAAGATGTCATGACAGGTACCATTTCAATTCTGTCATTTAAAGCTACTACATTGTTTGATTCAAGGGCGACCCATTCCTTTATCACCTAAGAATTCATAAAATTTTGTTGATTTGAAACTCAGCAATTGGGGGTTAGTTTATCAGTAGCTACACCGACAGGGGCCTGGGGACATGTGATAAAGTACTTAGCAATTGTCCATTGTGTATTCAAGGGAGGATTTTAATGGCTGATTTAGTTGTCTTGGATATGCATAAATTCGAGGTGATAATGGGTATGGACTGGCTAGTCGCTCACTATGCCAGTATAAATTGTCATAAAAAAAGAGGTTGTGTTCAGACCTCCAGGGGATAGGAGTATTGGTTTATGGGGTTTTGTGTGCGTACCCCACCATAGTTGTTATCCACCATTCAGGCGAGGCGGTTGCTACTAGAGGCTTGTCAAGGCTTCATGGCTTGTGTAAAAGAGACATCAAAAAAGGAGGTGAGATTAGTGGATATCCCAATAGTGAGGGATTTTCCTGATGTTTTTCCTAAGGATTTTTTGGAACTACCTTTGATCATGAGGTAGAGTTTTCTATTGATCTAATACCAGGACAACATCGATTTCAAAAGCACCATACAGAATGGCACTAGCAGAATTAAAGGAATTAAGGGACCAGTTGCAGGAATTGTTAGACAAGGGATTTATTCGGCTTAGCGTGTCACCTAGGGGAGCTCCAATTTTATTTGTGAAAAAGAAAGATGGGTCGATGAGAATGTGCATCGACTACCATGAAATTAATAAAATGACCATCAAGAATAAGTACTCGCTTCCTCGCATCGATGATTTATTTGACTAGCTATAAGGGACACAGGTTTTCTTAAAAATAGATTTACAGTTTGGGTATCATCAAGTAAAAGTCATAGCAGAGGATGTTCTTAAGACAGTTTTCAGGACTTGGTATGGCCACTACAAATTCTTGGTTATGCCGTATGGGTTGACAAATGTTCCTACAGTGCTTATGATTTGATGACCAAGGTATTTCACCAGTATCTGGATCACTTCGTGGTGGTATTTATCGACGATATACTGGTGTATTCAAAGAGCCCAGAGGAGCATGGGGAACATCTTAGGATAGTACTTCAGATACCGAGGGAAAGGAAACTGTTTGTGAAATTTAAGAAGTGTGAATTCTGGCTAGAGCAGGTTACCTTCCTTGGACATGTGATTTCCAAGGGTGGTATCTCAGTAGACTCTCGTAAGATCAAGGCGATAGTAGATTGGATACGACCAAAGAATGTGTAGGAAATTAGAAGTTTTCTGGGACTGGCTGGATACTATCGTAGATTCGTTGAGGGTTTCTCTAAATTTTTGGGTCCACTGGCGAGGTTAACCAGGAAAGGGGTAAATTTTGAATGGTCAAATGAATGTGAGTAGAGCTTCCAGGAGCTAAAGCAACGACTCATCAATTCACCAGTGTTGACGATTCCTTCAGCTGAGGAGGGTTTTGTGATTTACAGTGATGCATTGCATAAAGGGCTTGGTTGTGTTCTGATGGAGCAGGGGAGATTTATAGCATATGCCTCATGTCAGTTGAAAGAATATGAAAAAAATTACCCTACCCATGATTTGGAGATGGTAGCGGTAGTGTACACACTAAAGATTGGGCAGCATTATCTTTATAGGGGTAGGTGTGAAATTTTTACTGACCACTAAAGTTTGAAATAATTTTTCACATAAAAAGAATTGAATATGAGGCAGAGGAGATGGTTAGAGTTGATAAAGGATTACGACTACACCATCAGTTACCACCTAGGAAAAGCTAATGTGGTGGCTAATGCCTTAAGCCAAAAATCTGTGGGTGCTTCAGTATCTGCAGTGGAGATCCAGCATTTGATTCAGATGGATCTAGAAAGAATGGGGATAGAACTCGTAGAGGGTTACTATCAGGTCTTTATTGCCAATTTGGTGTCACAACTAACTCTATAGGAAAGAATTAAAGCAGCACAGAGGACTGATACAGAATTGGTAAAGCTGATAGAGAAAGTATAGGATGGTCTGGGGGAAGATTTTAGTATCTCAGATGATGGAGCCTTGAGATTCCATACCAGGTTATGTGTACTTGTCGATCCTGAGATTAAGAAAGTGATTTTGGAGGAAGCGCACCGATCCTTTTATATGGTACATCCTAGGAGTACTAAAATGTACAAGGATCTTCGGAATTCTTTTTGGTGGAGTGGAATGAAAAGAGAAATTACCGAGTTTGTAGTACAGTGTTTGGAATGCCAACAGGTGAAAGTTGAGTGTTAGATACCGGCGAGGTCATTGCAGGCATTTTATATTCTTGAGTGGAAGTGGGAGCATATAGCAATGGATTTTGTCACTGGGTTACCGCCGGGGCTTCTCGGACAGGACGCTATTTGGGTAGTAGTGGATTGACTTATGAAGACAGCCCATTTTTTGCTTATTAGAGTTAACTACTCCTTAAACCGGTTTGTATAGTTATATATTCAGGAAATAGAGAGAATGCATGGCGTGCCTGTGTCCATAGTTTAGAAACGAGACCCACGAATCATATCCTATTTTTGGAGGAGTTTGCAAGAGGCCATGGGTCCTCAGTTGTCGTTCAGAATTGCATTTCATCCTCATCCAAATGGATAGACTGAGAGGATGATACAAATATTGGAGGATATGCTATATGCATGCGTGTTGGATTTTGGGGGCAGTTGGTTACGGTTTATACCGTTAGTTGAGTTTGCATATAATAACAGTTATCCGGCCAATATAAGGATGGAACCATTTAAGGCATTGTATGGTAAGAAATGTCGATCCCCATTGTATTGAGATGATATTGGGGAGAGACAGATATTGGGGCCAGAGCTGATACAACAAACTCAGGAAAAGGTTAGATTCATCAAAGATAGAATCAATGCAGCGCAGAACCGGCTAAAAAATTATGCTGATACTCATCGGCGAGATTTGGAGTTTGACACAAGGGATCAGGTATTCTTAAAAGTGGCACCATTGAAAGGTGTTATGAGATTTGGGAGGAAGGGTAAATTGAGCCCTATGTATATTGGGTCATTTGAGATTCTGGAGAGAGTGGGTCTAATTGCTTATAGGTTGGCTCTGCCACTTGCTTTCTCTAGAATTCATGATGTATTTCACATTGCGATGTTAAGGAAATACATCTCGGACCCCTCTCATGTGATTAGATATGAGACACTAGAGTTCGGTGATGCTTTGTCTTATGAAGAAGCGCCAGTGCAGATTTTGGACTGGAAAGAACAAGAGCTTTGTACAAAAAGCATATCGTTGGTAAAATTTCTGTGGTGCAACCATGCAGTGGAGGAGGCTTCTTGGGAGTTAAAGGAGCAGATGCACTAGAAATATCCGCACCTGTTCTGCGGAAAGTAGGGTTAAGGTATGTAATTTAATTTGTATAATGTAGGTTAGGTAGTGTCTAGATTTTAATGGTTTTGGGGAGAGTTTTATTTCAATGGTTGTAATCTCCTAGAACCCCTTTGTAACCAGGGTATTCCTCCACCATAAGCGAGGGTAAGTAATAAAATAAGTAGTCAATTTTCCTTCAGTGGATGGTGTATATTACAGATAGTAAATTTTGAGGACGAAATTTTTATAAGGAGGGGAGAATGTAGAGACTCGAAAAATTATAGAAAATAAATAATAAAGGAAAAGGAGAGAAAGGGGATTTTCAAAAAGGACTCAGTGGGGTCTCGTCAACGAACGCAGAGTGCTCCTCTACGAGCAGCCTTCTTGGGCTTGTCAATAGGGACTCATGTTTCGCCGATGAGAACTTACCGAGAGAGATTTGGTGGAGTCTGAATTTCGTTGACGAGGGTTACGAGGTCATCGATGAACTTCCTTTATGAACTTGTTGACGAGGTGACGTGTCTCGTTGATGAATCTGCACCTTATAAAAACATCAACCTCGGGATTTCAGCTAAATTTTCGTGTAACCCATTTCTCTCTCTCTCTCTCTCTCTCTCTCTCTCTCTCTCTCTCTCTCTTTATAAAATCGTCTCCTCTACCTTCTTTCTAGATTTCCAGCTTCGTTCTTCGCTCGACGATCGGAAGCCGCCACGCTACTCCTGGGAAGATTCTCTTCAAGTCTGCTGGAGTAGTTCGTTGGTTAAGCCAACTTGGGCACCACCCCAAAATCTGGGTAAGTTGGTCGTTTTAAGTTTTACATGATATTTGGGATTTCTGGACTGAGAAAAGTGTAGTAGATGGAATAATACTGAAATTTCGTTTGGGAAAATGTAAATTTCAGGGTGTTGAGCTGGGAACACCATAGGTGTAAGTTTGGATTAAATTGCGAGTATCTCAGTAAGCCAAGTAAGGGGAATAAATTATAGCAGGTATTTTTGTGAAATACTGGGTGAATTATATGTTAAATGAAATATTTTATTTTTCCTGAAATTATTATGATATAATTAACAAATGAAATTTGTGTGCCATACGATTATATGAAAATGATGAAATATTAATTGTGATCTTTGGATAATAAGGAAATTGGATAAAAGGATGTATAGAAATGATTTCTATGAAAACAGTGAAAGTATGAATACTGATATTTATGTATATAGAGAAATATGGAAAAATATGAAATATGGAAAGGGTTTTGTGAAATGAGGGAAATATGAAATACTAAAATGTGCATACTGGAAATGATGAACATGTGATCTGTAATATATTTTCATATATACATATGCATATTGTTATGAAATGAAATTGGTATTGAAATACTAAGAATTTATCGGTAGACAAATGTGAATTTACTAGGAATATTGAAATGAGAATATTGATTAGTAAATACTGAATTGTGAATGGTAATTGTGAATATTGGGAAAGTGAACATTTCAACTAACAACTACAATGAATATTGAATTTGGAAATACTGATATGAGAAAAGTGAAATAGTGGAAAAAAAAAAAAAAAAAAACCCTGATGGGATGGATATGTAAACCCCAGCGATGGGTTATGATATCAAGCACGATATCGATGCTAGCGGATGAAAAGTGCAACCACACAGACTCGCGGAGTGTGTGGTGAGGCAGTACGAATGGGCTTGAGAAGGGTTGTATATTGCCCCTAGATTCCAAACCAGGGTATTTGGCAGGCCATTCGTTACTACAGACAGTTATATGGTATTATTTGATCTAATCGAGTCGGTCAACCGCGGTTAGATCCATCCTTCGGGCCGCACAACCCTGACCATGGGGGGAAGCATGGCGTAGAGAAAAATCCTCAGGGCAACCATGAGTTACAGACATGGGTGTATGGGTTACCGAGGATACTAATGTGCTAGATATGGAAAAGGGAAATGGAAAAGAAACGGAAATGGAAAATGGAAAAGAAATGGAAATGGAAAATAGAAAAGAAATGGAAATGAAATGAAAATGAGAAATGAAATTGCGTGAGCATATAAATAATTAAAGCGAAGTAAGACACATCGCCTGAGGGCTTACTGAGCAAGGTGAGTACTCTGATAAGTATCAGTTGTAGTTGAACCCAGATTAATCGGGTTAGGCTGCAAATGATTTCAGGGCAGAGGGAAGCTGCTTATATGGGCAGGTAAGTTTCCCTATTCTCAGGAACTTCGCAGGTAAATTTGGATTATAAATGAATGATTTTAGAAATGGAAGTAAAAGCTTATAAGAGCTTGTGTTGTATAACTATATGATTATGGTTATGGAAATGTTATATTTTCTTAGAAGATACTATCACTGATATGTCATATGCTATGAAACAATGAATCTCATATTGCCACACACTATAAATAATTTATTCCATATTATTGAGATGTGTCTCACCCAAAACATTTAAATATTTTAGGAAACCGAGATCAAGCTAGTGATAGAGCTCCCAGATAGGGTGGAACTGGTACCCTAAAATATAAGGTGAGTGTGTAAACTAGGAATGGATGATTCCCGAGCCGGTTGTGTTTAAATGGTATCAAGGTGGTGACATGGCCGATATGTTATGTATGTTAATATATGGAAAAAAATTGTATGAAAAATCAGGGCGTCACATAAGGTCATATTTTATCACCAAGTGTTCTTTGGGTAAGGCTAGTCAATCTTAATTGTTAGCTTTAGTGTATTCCCAAGAGGGGGGGTGAATTGGTATTTAAAATTTTTCTCCAAGGTTAATCTATCCAAAAGCAGTATTTACACAACCTAGGGTCTGTCTATGCAATTTCCAAATGCGCAGATAAATATGATGTTGAAATGAAATCATACACATCATTCACACCATAACATACACGTGTGGTATATATAAAGTGCAGAAATATAAATAGACACAAAATATGTTATCGAGGTTCGGCCAACTGTGCCGACATCCTTGCCTCTAGCTCGCAAGCCTGAGGATTCCCCTAATGCTCACTTAACGGGTGGAGCGGCACGTAATACAACTAGCTCAATTAGCACAGGGCTGACCTCAACCTTTACAAACTCTCCTTGCGGGGCAGAGAAGGCCCTAGGTTAAATTCACAAGGCTGACCCCAACCTGATCCTTCCAGACTAGATCAAACCCCCTCAGGCCACGCTTGAAAATACAACAGTATTTTCACAATAAACTGGTACAGTGGTTATGCTTTCATATAAAGCAGATATGTACCCCAATACGCACAATATGCTTAATCAATCACATAGACATCAACAATGTAGGTAGATGTAAGCTTAGTAATGTGTATATACGTGCAAATAACACTCAACAAAATATGATAACAATAATGTTCAAGAGTGTTCTAAACAAGCAATACTTTGGAATTTAGGCCAAGCACAAATTAATAGCACATCAGTATCCCAAAGATATCAATCAGATATTCAAACTAGTTCAAGGAGATTTTATTCAATGAAATAGGCACACTACTAGTTTGAAAATATTTTTCTTGTTTGAAAATATCTTTGCAAAACCAAAAACAAAGCTATAGAACACTTGCAATAACAATGCAAATATCCTAAGCTTGCTAGTTTATCCCAACACAAGATTATTATATTCAAATCTGTGGGATAAACTTTGCTAACTCCCCAAAAGTAATATCACACTCAAACAATCAAATGGGAGTATCTAGCACTATCTAATGAACACAAGAACAATCAATATACTCTCACACTATAAAGATGTATCAAGGGAGTGAATATTTGAGAGTATTATGGGCAAAATGTGATTTTGAGATAGTGAAGATTTTTGCTAATGATTTTGGCTAATCTTTATCTAATCTTACAAATGAACCCATATTTATAGACAAGGTTAAAAATATAACCGTTTAGGACATGTTGGGGATCATTAGAAAAGATTCAAAATGTTTAAACACCATTAATCCCATATAACCCAATTTTACTATGGTTAAATAATTTTTAACCCGTCGAGGTTCGGGTGGTTGAACCGAGGTTCGGTCGCCCAAACAGACACAGTAATAAAAGTAATTTAAATGAGTTCGGTCACCTGTGTCTTGGTTCGGCAGCTCGAATCAAAGTCAGTAGCATTTTGTTCGATAGTTCGGGTGCCCAACTCACAGTTCGCTTAACGGAACTAGGCACTTCGGTCACTCGACCCCTCTTTTGAACGTAAACGTTCGGTCGCCCGAGTAGTTGAAAAGTGCTCTGATAAGCATTTGGGTGCTCGAGGAAGATACGTTCAAAATAGGTTCGGGTGCCTGAATACCAAGTCAACATGTTGATTGGTTCAGTCGCCCGAGCCGCTTTACACAGCATAGGTTCGGTCATCCGAACCCTCTCATTTTTTTTCCATTAAGTTTTTTTAGCCTTATTTTGATTCCCCTGATTATAATAAATTATGTAGGGGACTTTGTGCATTAAGTGTTGGGACCTAAATTCTTTTCAAGTATGCCTAAAAACCTGGCGTCGGTCGACCAAAGGGTGCCCTAAAGTCATTCGATCCCTATGGTCAAACTACGATCTTTTTGAGAGCTTACAAATACCTACATACATGACATGCAGAGATTATTACAGACCGTTTCTCCTAATTACTATTACAGACCCATATTACAATCATTGATTTGACAATACAAACTAAAGTCTTCAGGGTCTTCATGCTTTGCTTTCATGTGCTATCAATTTGATCTTCCTAATATGGTCCTGCAAACAAACTTGGCAAACGTTAAATACCAAGTGTATTTGTCATTATCAAAATTGGGTGTGACCCATAGGGTCAACATTAATATTGGAGTTTTAGTCCAAATTAAATAAAACATGCATGAGGTCACATTTTTTCATTAGAAGGGGTGGACATGCGCCCAAAAATTGAAATACAGGATGTTGTAGTGTACATACATAGAAAAGTTGCAAAATGCGCATACATACAAAAAGGCTATAACTGAAAATACAGAAAAAGGGGAAGTAAGTACAAAGAGTGGTTGCAGGGAATGAGGCACGATGGTACATCAATATACATGAAATACATACAAAATCACAAAATAAATACAAAAAAATGAAAATGCGAGTAGGTCCAATCCCAGCTTTGTAGTTGGAGCTTCCACATCTGAGCTAACTACGCACAAAAGAAACAACAAAGGGGTAGTTAGCCAAGATTCAATAAATAAGTAAGATAAAAATAAAATCACACGTGTAATCTTTTAAAGAAATATTCCCTGCTAGCAGGAAGAAATATTCCCTTGTAGGCTGAAGCCCACATTCCTCTCTGAATCATTTGAGCCCAAGGCCCTTAAAAAAAAAAAAGCTAACCGGGCATGTTTAAAAAAAAAAAAAAAAACTAACTCGGCCTATTTTTTTTAGAAAAAAAAAAAACTAATTGAGACCCATATTAAAAGAAAAGCTAACCGGGCCTGTTTTTAAAAAATAACTAACAGAGGCCCATTTTTTTTTTAAAAAAAAAATGCTAATCAGACCTATTGTCAAAAATAACCAAAGCCCACCAAAACCAATAATAAGCCCATTGAACCTAACTCGGGTTTAATCGAGTCACACAACCCCCCAAGTTGACTCGTGTGAGTCAACCCGACACCCATTCACTGGGTTGAGATGAGTTCACTCATTTTCAACCCTAGCCCTACAACTAGATCCTATCCCTAGACTTGAAAACTGAAACCCTAACTTTTCAAACCGATAGCCCTAAAGCTACAAAATTTGTAACAACCTGCTATTTATTTTCCAGTTTTTTTTTATACTGTAAAATTTATAATGCTCTGATACCTACTAGATTAAACCAAACCATAAACCTAAGTAGCGAGAAGCGGAATTCATATAAACATAATCAAGAAATATACAATATCAGAGTGCTAAAATGTTTTCCAAAATATACATATATAACTGTTTCCCAAAATACCCTCAACTGGTCTAGGGCTATCCATAAATACTCCCAAAAATACTCACCATAAATACTCCCAAAAATACTCACTCTACTGACAGGGCAGTATTGAAGCCTCTCTATCTGCGAGACTGATCTGCTCGTCTACCTGGATCACCTAAAAAATGTTAAGGTAATGGGATGAGACGACTTTCAGTAAGACGAAATATGCTATTGCTAGTGTGTGGCAAATGAGTTACAATACTATGAAGATCTATTTCTATATAAACATGTATAACTGAATCTGTAAATATAGTAAAAATAATATAATCACCACATTTCCCATGTTGCTTAACATATTTGTATTTTAGGTTTCTATACATAATACTTTTAATATATATATATATATATATATACACACACACACACACATATATTCTCTGTTTCTATGAAACTGCACATACACAATAATAATAGTTGAAACCTTCCCTGAATGGTTAACTGTATGTCATGATTTAACCCCTCATGATAGGGTTATGCGGCCCGTAGGCGGGATCTATCCTGGATGGCCGACCAGAATAAACCAGCCCGTAGGCGGGATCTATCCTGGATGGCCGACCAGAATAAACCACTATACCCCATCAGTCTGATCAACCCTCCTCAACCCATATCTAATGGGGAGCCTGTCCACATGTGGGCATTTGATCAACCTACTTACCACGTATTATCTAAATAGGTGGTTGCACTCTATTCTGTATATAGCAATAGCACCGTCCTCTGTATACTGTCTCGGTAATGGTCCATCAGGGTATGATACTATATAATACATCTCTATATACAACTATTTGTTATACCATGATTCTGTAGTAACTGTATCAACATGACGATGTGATAAATTGTATCTGTATCAACAATATTTCTGAAATGAACTATAAAATTGTATGTCATGGTAGCGTAAACTATATAATCATAGTATTATGTAATTACTATAAAATATATCTGCTATAATTGGTGTATTCCCAAGAGGGGGGGTGAATTGGAATTTTAAATTTCTTTCCTAGGTTAAACTAGATGTCAGCTGAATATAACAACCTAGGGTCTCTATTTAGTTCCAAATAAGCTAATGAATATAATATACAGAAATTAAAATATAGCACATCATTTACATAAAAACATACACGTGCGATAAATATAAAGTGCGACAATATACACAACACACGATATGTTATCGGGGTTCGGCCAACTGTGCCTACGTCCCCGCCTTTAGCTCGCAAGCCCGAGGATTCCACTAATAGCTCACTTAAGGGTGGAGCGGCACCAATTAAAATTAGGTCAAATTAACATAGGACTAACCTCAATCTTAACTACGTCAATTAGCGGGGCTGACCTCAACCTACACGCCTTAACAGGACAACATACCTAGCTTTCCTAATTGAGTCTAAGCCAATGTGGGACTATTTCAGGGCTAGTCTCCCTCTTCAGGTCCATGCCTGGAAATACAACAGATGTGTATTACAATCAAATGGTATAGTGATTGTACTTTTGTGTAAAGCAGATATGTACCCAAATGCGCACAATAACATATGCCACAATATGATTCAATATGTAAGCTCAATGTGGTCTTGATGGTTCGACTCTCAAAAGTATTTTCTATCAGTGTAATGCATACGTGAGAGTGTCAAAAAAGCAATCTTTGTATCACAAGATATTCAACCAATAAGTTCACACAAAGATGTCAAGTCTCAAGTATTTCAAGCAGTAGGGTATCTCAAGCATGTAAGTATCAATTAAAGTATATGCTTGGTTTGCAAAAGATGTGTAATCTTTGTACTCAGCAAATAATATATGAGTGAAAGAATATTGCAACAAAGACCAATATCTCATAAACAAATATCTCTTCAAATATATTTATCAATATAAAGCACACTAGATATTTGAGAATGATTTTGAAAAGATTTTGCAAACAAAATACTATATGATCTTCTCAATATATTGCAATGAAGGTGCAAGCTTAGAAGATCAAACAAAGTCTTCTTAGGATAGACTTATCAACAAAGGCCCCTAAGAATCCTTAGGTTTTGCTCTCAAATAGAATTGTGTCAAGCAAGTAAAACAAGGAGAGCAAACCTTTCCAAACACACACTCAATCTACTTACAAATGATGTAGACACTAGTAAAAGATAAGCATGAATGAATGAGGCTAAAAAATAAGTAGTATAGGCTTTTGGGTTTTCAGAGAATTTCCCTTAATAAAAGTAGTTAATCCATGCTAATTTTCTCAAATGATCTCATATATATAGGCATAGGAGAAAATATGACCGTTGGGGACCTATTGTGTATTATTAGGAAAGTTTAATGATGTTTAAAGCACTTTAACCCTATTTAAAAAATATTTAACTGCGCTAAAAATCAGGACAACCCAAGAGGTCCGGTCGACCAGAATAGGTTCGGTCGACCAAGTCTCATATGGTTCGGTCGACCAAGGGACTTTTGAACTGAGGGCTCGGTCGACCAGGAGAAGGTGATTTCTCAATTTTTCAAGGTTTGGTCGACCAGGCCATTTTGAGCTAACTGGTTCGGTGGACCAAACCGTTAGGATTTCTCCCGAGGAGCCTCGGTCGACCAGCTAGTTGGAGTTCATTTCTGTCTCGGTCGACCAGATGGTCAAACTTTTGACCCTAGGGGGTTTCGATCGACTAGGGCTTCTTCAACTACCTAGTTTAGTCGACCAGGTGGTCAAAATGTTGACCAGAGAGGGTTTCGGTCGACCGGGGCTTTTTGAACTATTTTGATTCGGTCAACTAGGACCTTGGTCAATCAATTGACCTAGGGAGGTTTCGGTCGACTAGGTCAAAATGAACTAACTTGGCTGGTCGACCAAAAATGCATTAAGTGTGCATTTCGGTCCCGTTTTGTGGCATACAAGTCCTATTCAAGTGCCTAACAAGTATCTGTGAAAATGTGTGTGTCTTAGGGTCACTTGGGGTCCAAAATTAAGACACCAAAAAAGTCCGGTGTCAATCAATCGAAGGGAAAACCCTAAGTTCTTTCTACGGTCATTTCTCACTCACGGTTTGTTTGAACTTACGTATTATCATACATGTGATATGTGTGAGCTTATTACAAACCAAAGCCCTAGTTACTATTACAGACCCATTAAATGAAATATATTACAATGCTGAATAGAAATTGGTCTTCAGACTTTGTTTGCTTTGTGTACATCTTGATCTTAACAATCTTAACTCCTGCACAAGACTTCAAACACCCATTAGATACAATGAGCATTTGTCATTATCAAAACCGGGCGTGACCTATAAGGTCAACATTCTCCCCCTTTTTGATGATGACAAATACGATTGGCAAAATATAGGGTTAAGCCCAAGAAGGCTCCCCCTCACAATATGCATCCAATGTATTTTCAAATAAAACCATCATTTTTGCCTCTTTCCATCTCCCCCATTTGGCAACAGCAAAAAGGGCAATATAAATTAAAATCCTAGGCAATGGGTGATTATTACATTTATGCATGATAAATTTTGGAAAGATTTTTGAAAAATTTCGGCGGAGTGCCGTTTGTAAATCGGACTTTCCAAAAGACATGCTGTATAAACGTAACTTGTTTGAGTTTAAATTTTTTATCAATTTATCCACAACTACTCAAACAGTTTAGTATGGTCCAAGCAAACAAATGGAATGTCAATATGAACATGCATTTGGACAAGTTGTGCAACATAGATAATAATCAATATAAGCATACAATAGAGGTGTAAAATGTGTACACAGTCAATAATTAACTTTCATAAAGTATAAAGCAAGAAGATAAGTCAGCAATGGAACTAGTTGCTAAGACTTGGAAAGTTTCTATGAGAGTGCTCCCCCTAAGTGTATGCAAGTTATGAAACAATCACTTCAAACATATATATATATATATATATATATATGTATGTATATATATGTATACTTACACAATTAACTCCAAGGAATGTAACATTTCAATGTAAATGAGTCAATTGTGACTTATTACACACACACAAAAAATGTTCCAAATATTTTGGGAAAATATCTGCAGAAATTTCAGCAGCATGCCAGCTGTAAACATGACATTTCCCAAAAATTTTACCTGCACAAAAACAATTCTCAAACATACAGTATCATAGGAGCAAGGCATGCGAGAACCTATCATCTACTAGCAGGCAATACTCAACAACCGCATCCGCCATGTAGTAGGCATTCTATACTACTTATGCATTTCAATAAGATAAACATTCAAACACTAGCATATGCAAATCAAGGTACTGTCAATATATGTCATAATCAAATACAGTAATGTACCATGAGAATCCAAAGAATACAAAGAGAAATAAAATGAAATAACATAAAAGCTGTTTTTAGTACAGACCAGATTAAATAAAATAAAATGAATCAAAGTCATATAATCTGATCTGCAGACTATCCTGGAGTCTAGGACTCCCCTCCATCATCTCCTCCATCCTCTCCTCCATCACCACCGTCAGCGGCATTAAATTCGAAGTCCATAGTCATCCGATCTCTCTCATCCTGCATCTCCTGAATGCGGTCACTCAGCTCACTGAAGCCAGCTGTCATGAACTGCCTCCAAATCTGTAAAGCGACTGGCAGTGGAGATGGAGTGCTGCTGGAACTCCTCCCGAAGTGCAGCAGATGCCGATGCCAAGTCCTATAAGTCTGCATGGACTGATCCCCGAAACTATATGAATGTGTTAGACAAGCTAGTGATGGCAGCCATAAGATCCAAGTTTGATGGTTGCGGAGGCTGTGGTGGCTCCGATGGGACCTCTGCCTGTGCTACTGCTACTCTAGAGGGCGCCCAAATGTTCCCAATAACCTCGTACCCCATCAGTCTTAGGGTCACGCTGGAGAAGATGTCAGCAGGTCGTCTCCTCTTTAGTGAAGCCACATTCGACTGCGTAACCCCAATGTTTCTGAATAGGTTGTTCAAAATTCCTTTGTATGGCATTATCACTCGGTAGCCAATCGTCATGGCCATCATCCAACGGATTACAAGACTAGGTAGATCCAACTTCTTCCAAGAGAAAAGGAACCACATAATGAAGCAATAAAGAAATGACACGTGCACTCTAGATCTCGCCTTGGGCAGGATATTGTATGTGATCAGGTGGTGCACAACCTTAGCCTCTAAACTGAACTATCTATACTGGGGAGGATGGTTTTGGCTTGCAGTGCCAGGGTCAGATAGAGTTAGGTTCGCAAATGAGGCTACTGTAAATTCCTGCTCAAAGATCCAGGAGTTTCCACATCGGGGCACTCAAAGTCTCCACGGTCTATGTCTAGGGCATTAGAGATATACTGTGTGTCAAAACACATCTATCCTCAAAACACGGGAGAAGAACCCGTTCTCATCATTACCCAGATTGGCATAGAATATCCTAACATAAGTTGGGTAATGACCCCCGAGCTGGTAGGAGATAAAGGTTCTCCACCCCTAATACTCGAACATATCCATAATGTTTCTAAAATGCTGATTCATAAATTCCAAATCAAGTATCTTACCTAGTATAGCTTCCTTGGGATGGAACTCCTGTATAGACCGAACTTTGCACCTCTATGAGAGAAAATACTCATCCTCTGCATGACCAATATTGTGAACTTCGATGTGTGCCATGGCAACGAAGGATATGAAGCTTGGAAACGGGGTTTGTTAGGAAATGGTGAAGGATCTCTCAAGATTTCTCGCGCAAATGAGCTAAAAATGAGAAAATCATATATATTGCAACTCGGTCAACCGATGCTTGAAATTCCCCAGGCACCGACATAGTTCGGTCGACCGAGGAGAAAATGAACTAGGATGGTCGGTCGATCGAAAGGATATTTTGTCCATGATTTGGTCGATCGGGGGAAAACTGGAACTGTTGGTCGACCGAGGAATTATGTTCACTGGGGTTCGGTCGACCGTAAGGGTCAAGGTCAACACTGTTCTGGTCGACCAGGGTATTTTATACCTGAAGTGCTCGGTCGACCGAGCATAGTGATTTTTTCCTATTTTTGCCTGATTTTGATCCAAAGTTCTCCCTTAGGTCCAGATTTGATATATAATAGTATAAACATAATTCTTACGGATTCTTGGTGAAAATATATTGCTTAAATGAGGTGTGTACCATGAATTTTGGCACCGAGCAAAAAGGAGGATGAGACTTTTCTTAAACCTGTGCTCTGTGGTGATTAAAGAGTATCCTACAGAGATCATGACATAGAGAAACTAGGATACAAACCAAGAGATGAGTGAAAAACTCACGAAGTAAGATTGTGGTTTGGTGAGGACTTCCTATAAAGAGGATAGGTGAATCAAGATTAGAGGATTTAAATATTAAGCTCAAAGGGAATAATTTGATTTAACAGTAAAATACAAATTCCCAAGTGGATGCCTCTAATTTTGATTGTGTGAGGGATGTCCTATTTATTAGCACAAGATAGATATGGAATTTATTTTCATTGCTAATACCTAGAGTGGTGACCAGGTCTTTATTTATAAGATTAGGATAAAAAGATATAATGCAAGACAAGGTCCCTAAAGCTCAACTCTGTACAATGGACAAAAGTGTGCTTAAACTTGTGATTTTCATGTTAGTATGATTTAAGCAATTTGAATTAAATACCGTATGTACATGCCATGCCCATTTGGAAGTGGATAAAGGTTCTTAGTATAACAAGATAGTGAGTATACTAAGGTTTTCATTTTAAACAACCACTTCCCAAACCTGTAAACATCATAGCCCCCTAAACCTAAGCCTAGGAACTAAGAAAAGATTAAATGATTTAAGTAATATTTACTCAAACCATCCTTCCTCATCTCCAGTTGGGTTTGATACCATGATGACCCATATCATTTCTTTACTCAAGCCTCTGGCGCTTCTAAATAGAAATTTAAGCCATACGTGCCCCATAGTTTTGCACAATAAGCAGGTATTGAATTTTCGTGAAGGGATATGCTTATTTATTCTGTTTTTACTCAATGAGGCATGAAACTTTTGATGACAATGGGATTTATAAAAAGAACCCTTTTTAAACGATTTGCTTCTTTTAACTCCAAAGGGTTTGTCATGATTATTCCTATCACTTTTAAACTTAAGAGCAACTTTTGAATAATCATCTAATTCTTCATCTAAGCATGCAAGTTTCAATATTTTCTCAATCTTTTTCTTTTCAAGAATAGCATGATAATTTTCTAACCCCTTTAGTTCTCTTTCTATTCTTTTTTTCTCATTCTTCAATAATTTTTCATGCTTAGATGCCTTAACTGAAAACTTGCGCATTTTCAATAAAGTCTTTTCATACACTGACATGCATTTAATATTCAATTCAGTACATGATTCAACACACAGTTCAACACAAGAATTATCATATGAATCATTTCATGCATGTTTAATAGTTTTATCATAAAGTGCAGAGGATGATTCATTCCATAATATATTGCAACATTCAATATATGAATCATCACATACATCATTATTGGAATTATTATGATATTCAATAGATGATCCAGCATTTGATACATCACATGAACATATGGATGATTCATCATAAGATTTTCCATAGTAAACATCGTATGAACCATTTTCAGCATTATAAACAGATCATCCAGTATATGACATATCACAGTGTTTATCACAAGAGCTATCAGACAAGCTAGAGTGAGAATCATATACCTCCTTGTTGATTTCTAGCTCAAGGTTAACCTCCTCCTGATCATTTGAGCTTGGAGCATTCAAAGGAGTTACGATCTCCTTCTCCTGGGATTCTCCATACTTGTTTTGTAGTTCATCCCAGATTTCCTGTGCACTATGACATGCCACAAACTCAACAAAAACATCAGAATCTAATGCAAGATATAACATGTCCATGGCATTAGAGTTGATCATATTAAAATCATTTTCATTTATTTGTGCACATCTTCCTTTAGCAGTCACAAGCCAAACCCTTCAGTCCATAGATTTCAAAAATATGGTCATTTTAACTATCCACATGGTGTAATCGACATCACAAAATACTAGAGGACTGGAAAGTGACTGTCCCTCATTGAATCGGGATACACCAAAGTGAGCCATTGTGATTTTTTGCAAAAACGTTTAAGTCAAGTGCAACGAGGCTCTGATACCAATTGTTAGAATTGGTGTATTCCCAAGAGAGGGGGTGAATTGGAATTTTAAATTTCTTTCCTAGGTTAAACTAGATGTCAACTGAATATAACAACCTAGGGTCTTTCTATTTAGTTCCAAATACGCTGATGAATATAATATGCTGAAATTTAAATCAAGCGCATCATTTACATAAAAACATACATGTGCGATAAATATAAAGTGCGACAATATACACAACACACGATATGTTATCGGGGTTTGACCAACTGTGCCTACATCCTCGCCTTTAGCTCGCAAGCCCGAGGATTCCACTAATAGCTCACTTAAGGGTGGAGCGGCACCGATTAAAATCAGGTCAAATTAACACAGGGCTGACCTCAATCTTAACTAGGTCAATTAGCGGGGCTGATGTTAACCTACACGCCTTAACAGGACGACGCACCTAGCTTTCCTAACCGGGTCTAAGCCAATCCGAGACTATTCTAGGGCTAGTCTCCTTCTTTAGGCCCATGCTTTGAAATACAACAAATGTGTATTACAATCAAATGGTATAGTGATTGTACTTTCGTGTAAAGCAGATATGTACCTAGATGCGCGCAATAACATACACCATAATATGATTCAATATGTAAGCTCAATGTGGTCTTGATGGTTCGACTCTCAAAAGTATTTTCTATCAGTGTAATGCATACGTGAGAGTGTCAAAAAAGCAATCTTTGTATCACAAGATATTCAGCCAATAAGTTCACACAAAGATGTCAAGTCTCAAGTATTTCAAGCAGTAGGGTATCTCAAGCATGTAAGTATCAATTAAAGTATATGCTTGGTTTGCAAAAGATGTGTAATCTTTGTACTCAGCAAATAATATATGAGTGAAAGAATATTGCAACAAAGACCAATATCTCATAAACAAATATCTCTTCAAATATATTTAGCAATATAAAGCACACTAGATATTTGAGAATGATTTTGAAAAGATTTTGCAAACAAAATACTATATGATCTTCTCAATATATTGCAATGAAGGTGCAAGCTTAGAAGATCAAACAAAGTCTTCTTAGGATAGACTTATCAACAAAGTCCCCTAAGAATCCTTAGGTTTTGCTCTCAAATAGAATTGTGTCAAGCAAGTAAAACAAGGAGAGAAAACCTTTCCAAACACACACTCAATCTACTTACAAATGATGTAGACACTAGTAAAAGATAAGCATGAGTGAATGAGGCTAAAAAATAAGTAGTATAGGCTTTTGGGTTTTCAGAGAATTTCCCTTAATAAAAGTAGTTAATCCATGCTAATCTTCTCAAATGATCTCATATATATAGGCATAGGAGAAAATATGACCGTTGGGGACCTATTGTGTATTATTAGGGAAGTTTAATGATGTTTAAAGCACTTTAACCCTATTTAAAAAATATTTAACTGCGCTAAAAATTAGGACAACCCAAGAGGTCTGGTCGACCAGAATAGGTTCGGTCGACCAAGTCTCATATGGTTCGGTCGACCAAGGAACTTTTGAACTGAGGGCTTGGTCGACCAGGAGAAGGTGATTTCTTAATTTTTCAAGGTTTGGTCGACCAGGCCATTTTGAGCTTACTGGTTCGGTGGACCAAACCGTTAGGATTTCTCCCGAAGACCCTCGGTCGACCAGCTAGTTGGAGTTCATTTCTGTCTCGGTCGACCAGATGGTCAAACTTTTGACCCTAGGGGGTTTCGATCGACCAAGGCTTCTTCAACTACCTGGTTCAGTCGACCAGGTGGTCAAAATGTTGACCAGAGAGGGTTTCGGTTGACTAGGGCTTTTTGAACTATTTTGGTTTGGTCGACCAGGACCTTGGTCAATCAGTTGACCTAGGGAGGTTTTGGTCGACCAGGTCAAAATGAACTGACTTGGCTGGTCAACCAAAAGTGCACCAAGTGTTCATTTGAGTCCCGTTTTGAAGCATACAAATCCTATTCAAGTGCCTAACAAGTATGTTTGAAAATGTGTGTGTCGTAGGGTCACTTGGGGTCCAAAATTAAGACACTAGAAAAGTCCGGAGTCGGTCGACTGAAGGGAAAATCCTAAGGTCTGTCTAAGGTCATTTCTCACTCACGGTTTGCTTGAGCTTACGTATTATCGTACATGTGATATATGTGAGCTTATGACAAACCAAAGCCCTAGTTACTATTACAGACCCATTAAATGAAATATATTACAGTAGTGAATAGAAATTGGTCTTCAGGCTTTGCTTGCTTTGTGCACATCTTGATCTTAACAATCTTAGTTCCTGCATAAGACTTCAAACACCCATTAGATACAATGAGTATTTGTCATTATCAAAACCAGGCGTGACCTATAAGGTCAACAATATCCACTGTCTATATATTCTATAAAACATAACTCTGAAAAATATTATAAAGCATGTTCCTATACTATATCTATATTCTCAAGCCACACAGTAATTTAAAACATATTATTCATAATTAATAAACTATATAAAGTTCTTCTGTGAATTATAACCTAGTAAAAATGTACATTTCATACCGAAAACCATTCTAAAACTGCCTAGCATAGCATATTTCCCTTACCTGATGCCTGCTAAAAATCCCCTACTATGACAGGTCCTACACCCGCAAGGTTCTCTACTCAACATCCTGAAAACCATATATCCTAGAAAATAATATTACTATTTCTACGTCTATAGCATTTCCTACAACCGATAGAAAGTCAAATTTTAACAAAAAGGCCTTACCCTGAATCTGGAATGAAATCCAACTTCGTCCCATCGATGATCCACTCCAGCAAACTTGAAGAGAACTTCCCCAAGAGGGTCGTGATGGCCTCAGATTGTCGATCTGGCGACTAACGGGGCTGAAATCAAAGAGAGAAGAAGGAAGGATTGTAGAGGAGAGAGAGAGGGCTTTTCTGCTGAAATTATCTGTGTAAAATCCAAGTTTAACACAATTTATACTGCGGCCTTCATCGACGAGACACGTCATCTCGGCAACGAGGTCACGAAGAAGGTTCATTGACGAACACCAACTTCTCATCGATGAAATTCAGAGCTTAGAAAACAGCCTCTCGGTATCTTCTCATTGACGAAACTTGTCTTCGTTGACGAGGCTCTCTTGTACCCTCATCGATGAATCCCCTGTGTTTGAGGATTAGGGTTTTCGAGGATTAGAGCCTTCGGGGGGTTAGGCAAAGAGAGCAGAAAGATTGTAGAAAAAACAAAAGAACAGAGAGAATCAAAAGAGGGAAGAGAGATAAGCGAGAGAATAGATGGAAGGAGGCCTAGGGTTTCTGAGAACCCTCGGTGAAGAATAGAAGCAAAAGAAAGAGGAAGTGGCAGGAGGAGTTTGATTGTAGAGAGGCGATAGAGAGATCGCAAAGCTAGGGTTTCGAGGAGGAGAGAAGAGAGAAAGAGATAAAATGTTTCATAAAGAATAAAATGAATATGAAGGAGTGAATAAAATTTTGGGCTTAAGTATCTGTAGTTTCGAAATCGTAAGAACATGACACGTGGTGTCCAATCTGTTGTCAATACTTGACACGTGTGTCACGATGTCTCGGACCCGACCAGAGAACCGCTCTGGAAAAAATGTGTGCAGCTCCGAATTGGGAAAAATGGATGGGTGATTTTGAAAACATTGGTTGTAGTATATTTGAATGAAAATCCACTTCAAAATGGACAAAGCATTTTTGCTTGGTAAATAATTCAAATGCTTAACTCATGCTTAAATATAATACTTTAAGTTAAGCCATTGTTGTCCATTGTACAAAATTGAGTGTTAGGGCTCCATCTTATATCATATATCACTATACCCTAAACTCATTTTTGAATATGAAAAGCCTAAATTAAAATCAAGTCATCACTCTAGGCTTAAAGCACTATTGACTATAAATGACTAATATTTATTGAGTGTTTCTCATAACTATAACCAAATTATAGGTATCCACTAGGGATTTGGTCCTTTTGAGTTTAAATTGCAAAACCTTTAATTTTGGTTTAATCGTTCCATAGGAAATCTTTACCAAACCACGACCATATCAAGTATAGATTCATCCTTTCTTTGGTTTGTATTCTTGTTCTAAATTGTAATAATATTTATAGGAGGCTTTCCATTCTCTGAAGAGCATTGTTCAAGAAAATTAAAATACTCATAAATGCTCTTTACCTAAGTGATTGGACATATCCACTTCCATGAAATTATATTGAGTCATGTCCACTTATATTGAATACTCTTCGAACTTAACAGAATTTATAATCTTTAAGAGTATTTAATCTCCTTCACACGCATAGCTCTCGAAAAGTTAAGTCATATCCTTTAGAGCTTCATATCCTTTGAAATGAGTTGAATGGGTAGTTGGTTGCAGTAGGTCTTAATCCAGATGAATGCATAAAGTTCAAGGAGACCTATGCACATGCATTTGAAATTAATAGTCATTCGAACTCGCGCCTCTCACACGTATTCAGATTCTTAAGAACAGAGGCAGACATAGGCGTATCATCTTAATGAATATTCATTATGACTTTTTGGTCTGATCAGCTTAAAGCATCTCACACCAAGATTAAACCATTGAAAATCTTAAAACTCTTGGCTAAATAAATTAGAAATTGAAAAAGGCATTAAATGCGTTAAGTGCATAACTTAGGGGGAGCATTTATCATTCATATCTATATATATTTGAATGCTCTCATATTCTTACACCGTTTATGCCTTTATGCCTATATGTGCATAGCATTGCCGCACACTATCCATGATTTGATTAATGGATGAAATTTCTTTGATGGATAGTTCATATCTCTACTATTGAGCTATAGTAAATATCTTGAGTTGATCATACTACTAAATTGCATGCCTGTATTGAAAGCCTCTTGCGTGACGGATGCAGTGATATATTTTGCATGCTAGTTATGGATATTAGGTTGGTGCTTGCTTTACATGGTTTATCTGTTGAAAATAGCCCACTATCAGGTACAGGTTTTATGGGAAAATGTCCAATTTATAGACTACATGCTGCCGAAATTTTGACAAGAATTTTCCCAAAATAAAACCTTGTGCTAAAGATGATTATGAAAAAAGTAATGTTAAAACATTTTTGAAAGGATGAGTGAAACCAAATAGAAAATTAAACTTCATCCTAGCATAATCATCAATGTTGACCCTAGGGTCATACCCTATTTTGATTATGACAAATACTCAGGTATTTAATGATTGCCAAGTTGATGTGCAGGTTTATCTTGGCAGTATCCTATGATGGCACTCGGAGACCCAGAGGAAAACGAAGACTCTGAAGACCCTTGATATAATTGAGTTGTTGTAATTTATATTCGGGTCTGTAATAGTTAAGTAGGAAAGGTCTGTAATAGTAAATAGGTCTTTGGTTTGTGATAAGCTCACACACATCACATGCATGATAATACGTAAGCTCAAACCAAACCATGAATGAGAAAGGACCTTAGACAGACCCTAGGGTGTACCCTTCGGACTTTTTCGGTGTCTTCAAAATTGGACCCCAAGTGGCCTTAGGACACACACATATGCACATATGTTTATTAGGCACTTGAAATTGATTGAGTTGGGTCAATTCGGGACCGAAATGCACACTTGGTGCACTTTCGGTCGACCGAGCCAAACAGTTCAAATTGGCCCGGTCGACCGAAACCGGTCCAGGTCAACTATTTGACCCGGTCCCGGTCGACCGACCCCTTACAGGTCATTTGACCTCGGTCGACCGAACCACCTGGGAGTCAACAATTTGACCCCCCGGTCGACCGACCACTTTTGTACTCCAACAACTCGGTCGACCGAAGCACCTCGGGAGAATTTCCAACAACTCGGTCGACCGAGCCGTGCAGTTCAAAAAGGTCTCGGTCGACCAAAACTCGGAGATTTCAAAAATCGCCCTTACCCAGTCGACCGACCCCTTAGTTCAAAATGCCCTCGGTCGACTGAGCTACTTGAGTGCCGGTCGACCGAGCTACTTTTGGTCGACCGGACCTCTCAGGTTGCCCTATTTTTTTACCGCGATTAAATGGTTTAAGCAGGGTTAAAATATTTGAAAGGTCATTAAACTTTCCTAATTATTCCCAATAGGTCCCCAACGGTTATATTTCAAGGGGTGTCTATAAATACCCCCTCATTTGGGATAATTAGCATGGGATTAAAAATATTGATTAAGAGAAATTCTCTGAAAATCCCAAATCCTATAATATTCATATCCAATCCCCATTCACTCATGCTTACCTTCTTCGATCTCTTAAATCCTCTGTAAGTCGATTGAGTGTTTATATTTAATAGGTTTGCTCTCCCATTCATATTTGATTGATTTATTTTCATTGAGAGCTAAACCTAAGTATTCTTAGGAGACTTTGTTAATAAGTCTATCCTAAGAAGACTTTGATAGATCTTCTAAGATTTGCACCTTCATTGCAACATCTTAAGAAGATTGTATTTGTTTTTGGTTGCAAAACATTTTCAAAATACATTCAAATATCTAGCGTACTTTGTCTTGATAAAGCTTTAAAGAGATATTTGTTTGTGTGAGAAAAATCTTTGTTGCAATATTCATTGATTTATATCCATAGTTGAATACAAAGATTAAACTCCTTTTGCAAACCAAACTTATACATTGCTAGAGCTTCATATACATATATATATATTGAGAAAACTTGTTGATTGAAATATATGAAGTTTGGATCATTTAGGTTTGCACTCTCACGTACTCATTACAACGATAGTAAATCTATTTGAGAGTTGACATCTTAGACCACATTGAGCTTACATATTGAATCATACTGTGGTGTTTGTAATTGCGCGTATTTGGGTACACATCTGCTTTACTCGAAAGCACAATCACTGTACCATTTCAGTATAATACACATTGGTTGTATTTCCAGGCGCGGGCCTGAAGAGGGAGACTAGCCCTGGAATAGTCCCGGATTGGCTTAGACCCGGTTAGGAAAGCTAGGTCCATCGTCCTGTTAAGGCGTGTAGGTTGAGGTCAGCCCTGTGTTAATTTGACCTGGTTAAGGTTGAGGTCAGCCCTGTGTTAATTTGACCTGGTTAAGGTTGAGGTCAGCCCTGTGTTAATTTGACCTGGTTGTAAACGGTGCCGCTCCACCCTTAAGTAAGCTATTAGTGGAATCCTCTAGCTTGCGAGCTTGAGGCGGGGACGTAGGCACGGTTGGCCGAACCCCGATAACATATCGTGTGTTCATTTATATTTCCGCACTTTATATTTACCGCACATGTATGTTATGGGTGAATGATGCGTATGACTTAAATTTCACATTATATTTATCTACGCGTTTGGAAATTGAATAGGCAGACCCTAAGTTGTGTATATACTGCTGTTTATCCGGTTCAACCTAGGTGATAAATTTTAAATTTCCAATTCACCCCCCCCCCCTCTTGGGAATACACCAATTCTAACAATCAACTATTTAGAAAGGCTCAGATCCATCCCTATAGGAAGCATATAAATGATCCATATGCATCACTTTCGTCTATTGAATATCGAGGCTCTTGAGAATACCCTAAACATTATATCCAGTGCTTAAAGGCTTATGATTTGATATGGAATGTTCTTGGGTCATGAACATTAATGCACGCCTCCATACATACTCTCTGATGCATCTATGATCTACAAGGATAACTGTACTAATCAAGTGACAAATGTAATTGACAAATACTCTGTATAGTTGATTTTAAAGATTTTGATTGATGGCTTATACTGCTAAGCATAATGAAATTAATCTTTGGTTAGTATAAGTAGTTAAAGAATCTAAGCACGTACTCAAATTGAAAAGGGGAGCATCTAGACATAAATTCCTATCTTGTTTTGCTCACAAATATTTTTAGCTTAAATCTATTGTGAACTCACTATGGCATATGCTTAACCGAAATGATCCTTGTGGAAATCTTAAGTTGATATATATTTCTTTGCCACGTGTTGTTTATGTTTGTCATGTGATCCTTGCTTTAAATTGTTTGACATCTTTAGGATCATTGTGGTTGTGATTTTCTAGTTATATTTTAGTATGAGTTTAATTGACAAACTAGAAAATTTGTGCTTGCTTGTTTTTAAACTAAAGCTTCTTTTTCTGCAAGCAACCCCTAGCACCATTTTGCAAACATCATAAGGGGGATATATATTTATGTATATATATATATATATATATATATATATATATATATATATATTGTAATACTTTATGGTAAGAACTATTTTCAAAATTCAAACATTTTCTTTTGCCTCATTATTATTATCATTATATACATATATGGTTTTAGAGTCGCATAACTAGTTCAGTAACTTCACATAAAAATGCATGCGAACTAGTTATACCATGTTTATGTTCAAACCTATTCTTTATATACCACATGTTTTTAAATTCCAGTTTTTTGTGGGACTTATGAAATGCTTTATTTACCATGGTTTGAGGATATTTCTGGTTTAACTACTTTTTTCATGCCATTTAAATATTTTAATAACCAGTTATATAGTTTGTATGCTTAACTGTTAACCAATCATCGTGTTCTACTCTATGAATTTGTCTGTGCTATGAAATGTATGACTATTCTATCTCTTGAATGACTAAAAGCTATACTTCTATTTCATGTTTTGATCATACTAAAACTATTTGAGTAGTTGTGGATAAATTTCTAGATTTTATAAACTTAAACAAGTCATTCTTTATACAATATTTGTTTTGGAAAGTCCCATTTTCAAACGGCACTTTGCCGAAATTTTTTTAAAAACTTTCCAAAACTTATAATATATAAATATGGTATTTACCCATTGCCTAGAGTTCAAAATTTTTATGCCCCTTTTTACTGTTGCCAAAAGGGGGAGATGAAGAGGGGCAAAAATATTTGGATTAAAATGTGATTTACCTTAATGCATATTGAAAGGGGGAGCCTTCTCAGGCTTATACCCATATTTTTTATGTCATCATCAAAAAGGGGGAGAATGTTGACCTTATAGATCATGCTCGATTTTGATAATGACAAATGCTCATTGTAACCACTTGCTTAATTTCCATATTATTATTTGTTTTATACTATGATATTCTACATACTCTGATACCATACTGGGGGGTAAACCCAATCATTAACCTAAGCAGCGAGAAGTAGAAATCACATAGACATAACCATATGAAAATATATATACAATACCAATATCAAAGTACTAACATATTTCCCCAAAATATACATATATATCAGTTTCCCAAAATACCCTCAACTATTCTGGGATATACAAAAATCCTCCACAATACTCACTTCACAGACAGGGCACTACTGAAGCCCCTCTATCTGCGAGCCTGGTTTGCTCGCTTACCTGGATCACCTGAAAAATGATTCAACACTGGGATGAGCCAACGCTCAGTAAGACGAAATATGCTATTACTAGTATGTGGCAAATGAGCTACAATATTATGAAAATCTGTTTTCATATAATCATGTATAACTGAATATGTAAATACTATACAAGTAATAAAATCCACCACCTATCCATGTTGCTTAACATAACAGTGTTGTAGGTCACTATTCAAAATACTTCTAAAGTACATAAATATGTTCCCTATCTCTGTAAATCTGTACATACGTAATAGTAACTAAAAACTTTCCTTGTGGATAACTGTGTGTCATGATTTAAACCCTCATGACAGGGTTGTGCGGCCCGTAGGCGAGATTTATCCTAGTTGGTCAACTAAGAATAAATCACTATACTCTATCGGTCTGATCTGCTCATCTCAACCCATATCTGATGGGGAGACTGTCCACCTCAAGGGCCTAGGTGATTGACCTACTACCACGTATTATCTAAATAGGTGGTTGCACTCATAACATAACATAATATCTGTAGCAACGGTACCGTACTCAGTAACTGCATAGTCCAATAGGGTCTGATACTATATAACATATCTCTATATACCACTATCTCATTTACCATGATTCTAAAATAATTGTAATAACGATGATGCTGCATAAACTATAACTGTAATTTATACGTCATAATACTAAGAATTGTATAATCATAACACTGATAACTGTATAATCATAGTACTGAAATTCATATAATCATGGTACTGAGATTTGTATAATCATGGTACTAGAATTCGTATAATCATGGTACTGAAATTCATAAAATTATGGTATTGAAATTCATAAAATCATGGTATTGACATTCATAAAACATATCCCCGTATTATATTCATATTCTCAAGCCACACCATACTTTAATGCATAATTTTCCTAATTTAATAAACTATATGATATTTTAAAATTTCCTAGCATAGCACATATTTCCCTTACCTGACGACCACAAATCCCCTACAGTATACTGGCCTAACCCCCGCAGGGCCTCCTACATAACAACTTGAAAACAACATTTGACAGAACAGAATATCAGTATTTCTTCACCTACATCATTTCCTATAACTGTCATAAGGCCAAAAACGGACTAAATGGCCTTATCCTGAATTTGGGATGAAATCCAACTCCGTTTCACCAACGATCCGCTCCAACAAACTTGCAGAGAATTTCTCCAGCAGCGTTGTGGTGGCTTTAGATCGTTGATCTAGCGACTAGTGGGGCCGAAATCAAAGAGAGAAGGGAGAGAGTTCATAGGAAAGAGAGAGAAGCCTAAAATTTGTTAAAAAAATCCGAGTTTGCACTATTTATAGGGCCAGATTCATCGACGAGACACGTCACCTCATCGATGAGTCCTTCATTAAATTCGTCGATGAAACCCTGTATTCGTCGACAAAATTAAGAGCAGTCCATTCTTCGCTTGGTAGTTTCTCATCAACGAAATCTTGCCTTCATCGACGAGGTCATGAAGACCTTCATCGACGAGACCCTGTATTCGTCTATGAATTTACTTATGCACTCATTGATGAACCCATGTATTCATCGATGAGTCCTGGCAATTCCTTGAAATTATTATTATTATTATTATTATTATTATTATTATTATTATTATTATTATTATTATTATTATTATTATTATCTCCAAAATGCGATGTCGTCGACAAACGCGGAGCATTCATCGATGAAGTCTACTGCTTCCTTCTGATCCTGTTTCCATTTTTCTCCTTTATTATTATTATTGTAATATTATTCTTCAAGTCACTGCACTCATTGTATCTAATGGGTGTTTATGGTTATGTGCAGAAACTCAAATTGACAGATCATAATGCACAAAGAGAAGATTGAAGTTCAAGACCCAATTTGTATTGTATTATATTTCATTCTTATGCAAAGGGTCTGTAATAGTAATTAGGTTCTATGACTTGTAATAATTGCATGCATCACCTGCATGATTTAATAGGTAAGCTCAAAATGAAAATGACCTTAAAGACCTTAGGGATCGACCGATGCCAGATTTTTTCGGTGTGACAACCCGAATAATAATAGGATTTAAATAATAAAGAGGAAGGGAAATGGAAACAGTAACAAAAGGAGAAAGTCGACGACATTGCACTTTGGGAAGGAATAACCAAGGGAAATCATTAGGGCTTCGTCGACGAATACAGGGGATTCGTCGATATTCGTCGACGAAGGTATAAGAAAATTCTTTAACGAGGACAGGATTCGTTAATGAGAAAATACCGAGAGAGGTTTTTGAGTTGACTGAATTTTTTCGATGAGGAGTGGATTTCGTCGACGGAATTATTGAAGGATTGATCGATGAATGATGTGGCTCATCGACGAATCCAGTTTATAAATATCAAAAATCCGAGTTTTAACTTCTCAACTAAGCTGACTCTCTCTCTCTCTCTCTCTCTCTCTCTCCCTCTCTCTTTCTCTCTTTCTTCGATTTCGGGCTAAATTTACGCCAGATCGACTGTTTGAAGCCATCACGATGCTTCTGGGAAAGTTCTCTACAAATTTGCCGGAGCGGATAGTTGGTAAAAGCAAGTTGGAAATCATCCCTGAGTTGAGGTAAGGCTTTTTAAGCCAAATTTGGTCTTACGGTAGTTATAAGAAATGATATACACGCAAAAATACTGAATTTTAATACTGAGAGTTTTCAATTTCAGGGTATTGATTAGGAAATCTTACGGGGGGTAGACCAGGATATTTTAGGGGCCTTCTCAGTAACCAAGTAAGGGAATAAACTAAAGCAATCATTTTCATGCAAACTTACTATTTATGAGAAAAGTTATTTCCTAGAAAGCATGTATTATAGCTATAGATTACGAAGGAAATATACGTTTAAGAAAAATATTGCTAATATGTTGAAATGTATATATATGTATGAGATGTCAGAAAGTATGATTTTAAAATGCAATGTATGGTTTTATACAACAAATGTGTGGCATGAATATTATTTGACGTGGAAAAATATTATGATATGATAATGATATGAATGCAGTACGATTTGAGAAGTTATGGAAGAAAACAATACATTATGATTCTGACAAATATATGATTAAATGATTATTTTCAGAATGATGTATTTATATATGATTTCGGCGCAAGGCCTTATATATGTATGATTTCGGCCCAAGGCCGCATGTATGTATGATTTCGGCGCAAGGCCGTATTTATGTATGATTTCAGCGCAAGACCGTATCTATGAAATGTTCGGCACAAGGCCGTAATTATGAAAGATACTATAATATCACGTAATATATGTTATCAGAATCCGGATGTTAGTTTAGTTCAGTTTTAGGAGCTCGATACCGTAGCTATATAGATCATATATCTATGTTTAGATTAGTGCTAACCACTCCACGAGGGGGTAGGAGATGGATAGTCGATGTGGCTTTTAGTAGAGTGTGGATGTCCACCTGACAATTCGAACCAGGGTGTGGCGGGCCCATCGTACTTATAGACATATTTTGTAACACCCCGACCCCGAGGGGCCTGAGATATTAACTTTTTACTATTGATTTACAACGGAAGCAAATAAACTCAATTTTTATTAAACCAGAGCGCTAATTATCCATATTACATTCATTTATTTCAAAAGAAGAAAAATTACACAAACATAAATATCTGAAACCATACTAATATTTAATAAAAATCTTTATTTTTCTAATCCCCACCCGCATGCTTGCTAAATCTGATTTCCGATATGTCCTTCAGAGTTATTTGAAATAAAATATGATTGTGGTGAGACAACACTCAGTAAGTAAATAAGATTATTATTAGTGTGTAGCCAAAATGAGCTTTTTAAAAATTTTGTAAAACAATATTTAATACTATAACTTCAAAATTTCTTTTAGAATAAATATAAATTTAAAAATTTCTACATAAAACTTTTGTCATCAATTACAACAGTAAAATTTTATAATTATATGCTATAACTGTTAAATTAAACTTTTAACTTTAAAACTGTATAAACATTTAATGATAAACATACATATATTTTTCCTTATACGTTTTTCTTAGATCGTCATTTAAGCACCAAAATGATCATTTTCATGTAAACTTACACTTTTCTTTCAAATCATCAGTAACTTTGTACACGTAATTAAATATGTATAAACATATATTATAAAAACCACCCTTAGGCCTTTTTGCCGTAAGTCATGTTTACCCCCATGACTGGGTTGTGCAGTCCGAACACTGGACTTAGCTGGCTGGCCGACCAAACTAAATCAACGTACGTAAACTTTAAGTGAGATTTTCCTTATTAAGTCCTGGTCCGGAACCAGGTGTGCACTCAGGAGAAATCTACTAACATAAATAACCACTCTGTAAACAGTGTGGGTGCACTCTGATCCATATAAACTTTAAGCTGCGGTACCGAACATCTATAACTTTGAACTTTCGTTGCCATAAGGGGTTTTAAAATCATCTTATTATAATTTATGTAATTTAAAATGATATTATAAAAATCTCATCTTTACTCATATTTTCATAAATAAATAAAAAATGTAACGTAGAAATAAACTCATGCCACACAATTTTTGTGTTAAAAATATATATAATTTTATTTTTGAATAGAAAGAAATGCTAAAAATTTACCCGAAGGGATTAGAACATTTCTTAACCCAAAAATAGATGCAAGTATATTAAAGATAGAATTAGTATAATTAAATATGCATAAAAATAAACTCATGGAAATTTTGTGGAACTAATTAACATAATTGAAATTTACTTATAAAATAAATTCGGGTATAAATTTTAAATAAAAAAAAATTAACATAATCAAAATTTACTTACCTTCTTCTTTTACCGTGTGCTACGAATACAATAACTATCTTTAAGAAATGAAATCGGAAAAAGTGGGTGAGTGAGAACTTACTCAAAATTCTCTCTCCACCACAAATTCTTTCACTCACTAATCCTTCTCTTCCTTAAAAAATTGTTGTGAAAAATGAAGGTTGAGAGCTCCCTATTTATAGGAAAATTTTGGGGAAAAATGGAAATTATAAAAGTGTGGGGAGATGGGTGAAATTATAATTTTTTAAAAATTAAAGAATGAACATGGGATGGGCAAGGTATGGGTTGAGTATGGGATGGGGATGGAGGCCATGTGTGAGTGCTTGCCACCATTCCCATTAAATAAATTTTTAATTAATCACTTACCTAATTAATTAGTCAATTAGTTAATTAATTATTTTATTATTTTTCTTAATCATTATTATCATTGTTTTTACTTTTAAACTATTTTTAGTATTTATTTATTTTTGAATAAGAATTAAATTTGAATTTTGAAAACTCATGTGGGCCCCACATGGTCTTGTGGACCCCACATAACTTCGAGACCCGAATGGATCCTACGTAATTCGAATAACTCTTATACGATTTTATGCATCCTACGTAACTTTGAGACTCGTGTAAACCTCCATACGACTTCGGGACTCATGTGGGCCCCACACAGTCTTGTGAGCCCCGCATAGGATACTTATATTATTATTATTTAATCATATATTTCTACAAATTATATTAGTCAAAATATTATTTTATGTACTTACTTACGTATATAAACAGTGTCTTGTGGCTCCGGGACTCATGTGGACCCCACATAGTCTTGTGGGCCCCACATATGATACCTATATTATTATCTTATTATGTATTTTTACAAATTATGCCTGTCAAAACACTATTTTATGTATGTATACTTATTTACGTGTACAAACAATGTCTATCTTGTTTATCCTATGAAATTCCATTTTGACCAGGCCGACCTCCAGGAAGCGACTGAGCCGCAATGTTCTCTGAGCACTCACTAAGACAAGGTTTTCCTTAGGCATCAAACATAGAATCAAGGATCCTACAGAAAAACATTTCTGTATTGATATTAACTTAATGACCATTTTTATTATTTTACTATTATTGTACTTTAATTATATATATATTTTTGGGTCATCACATATTTGACTCGGCAGTGGTCGGCCAGCCATTGTCGAGTCCTGCCTTCGGGCTGCACAACCTGTCATGGGGGGTAATACATGACATTAGCTAGCTATTTATCCTGGGTATGTTTTCAGTACTATCAGTTATAACAGATGTTTTACGTACGATATGATTTATTAAAAAGTATGAAAATATATGATTATTCGGTATGTTTTGATAAATGTCTACAAATATATGAAATGCATTATATATGTGTAATTGCATTAAATGTTCATGTTGCCACACAGCTGTATTTAGTTTATTTTCCCTTACTGAGATGTGTCTCACCCCCAACATTAATTAATTTTTCAGGAGACCCTAAGTGACCGGCGGGTCGTGACCACTATTGAGTCAGTGATATTACCTCGTTAGGAGGGTAAGATTTTGTACTAGGATCAGGATTATTTTGTGTTTGATCCTAGAGTTATTTTGACGATTTTGGAAGATGTATGTAAATACAGTTTTATGATGTTGTAGTGAACTCTTGTATTATGTTTTATGGATGGATAATTTAGATTTTATGCTTGCTACTGCTTAGGTTTCTGCTGTGATTGACAGGTGTCCCCGTTACCCATGGGTTCAGATCGAATTTTCCATTTATTATGTTACATTTCATGTCAAGGAAATTGAGGATGTTACATTCAGTGTCTTTGAAGGACCTAGAAATGACCCTAGGACACTCACTATTGCACATATATATGTTGATCATTTGAGTAGGGCAATTGCATGTTTAAAAAGGATTGAAATGCACAAAATGTGCACTTTTGGTCTACTGTATCGCAAGGTACAAATGCCCCTTGGTCAACCGAACTTGGACCGGGTCAACTAGTTAACCACGGCCCAGTCGACCGAACCCTTGTAGTTCATTTGACCTTGGTCAAACAAACACCCCAGGGGTCAAATTTGTTGACCTCTTGGTCGACCGAGAGAAAAATACACATCACCAACCTGGTCGACCAACAGGCTTAGTTCAATTCAACCTGATCGACCGAACCTCGCAAATATTGAAAATTGCCTTCGGATTTACATGTCCGGTCGACCAAATACCACAGTTCACTTCACACCTGGTCGACCGAACCCCAAGAACTTGGGTCGATCGAACTTGTCCTGGTCAACCGGTACTCTCAGGTTGGACCTATTTTTTTTACCATGGTTAACAGCTTTTAACGGGGTCAAAATAATTAAATATCATTAAAATCTTTCATAATTATTCCATCTATGTCCCTAACGATTATATTTTTGGGGAAGTCTATAAATACCCCCTCATTTAGAATAATTAGCATGGGATTAACAATCTTGATTAAGAAAAATTCTCTGAAATTTTCAAAACCCATTATACTCGTTTCTAAGCTCCATTCACTCATACTTACCTTCTACTATTGCCAAAATCCTTCGTAAGTTTGTTTTGAGTGATGGATTGCTCTAAAGGTTTGCTCTCACTTGGTTTGTGATTATTTGATATAATTTTTCTAGAGAGCCAAACCTAAGTATTCTTAGGTGACCTTGTCAATAAGTCTCTCCTAAGAAGACTTTTATTTGATCTTCTGAGATTGCATACTCGTTGCAATATCTTGAGAAGCTCGTATATCATTTTGGTTGCAAGATCTTTTTAAAATCATTTTCAAATATCTATTGTGTTTTGTCTTGAAAAATATTTGAAGAGATATTTGTTTTTGGATTGCAAAATTTTTTCAAACATCTTCAAATATCTTGTGTGATTTATCCTAACATACCCTTGAAAAGATATTTGTTTATGTGATATAAATCTTTGTTGCAATATTCATTGATTTATATATCATTTGCTAAATACAAAGATTAAAACTTCTTTTGCAAACCAAGCATATACATTACCTGAGCTTTGCACGATTGAAATAACTTGCGGGTTGATATTTTTGAGATTGGATTGATATCTTTGTTTGAGCACGTTGATTGAACATATTGTGATACAAAGAGTATATTGCTTGCACTCTCACGCACTGATTACATTGATAGAAAATATTTATTTGAGAGCATATATTAAATCAAATTGAACTTACATATTACTTCATATCAGTGGTGTATGTGATTGCGCGTAACTGGGTACATATCTACTTTACTTGAAAGCATAATCATTGTACCATTTCATTGATTGTGAACATACTGTTGTATTTTTAGGCATGGGCTTGAAGAGGGAGACTAGCCCTGGTAAATAGTCCCGGATTGGCTTAGACCCGGTTAGGAAAGTTAGGTGCACCATCTTGTTAAGGTGTAAGTTGAGGTCAGCCCCGCTAATTGACCTGATTGTAAAGGTTGAGGTCAACCCTATGGTAATTGACCAGGTTGTAATCAATGTCGTTCCACCCGTTAAGTGAGCCTTTAGTGGAATTCTTGGGCTCACAAACTAAAGGCGGGGACATAGGCACAGTTGGCCAAACCCCGATAACATATCGTGTGTCTTGTTTATATTTCTACACTTTTTATTTACTGCACATGTATGTTATGGTATGAATGATGCGCTTAATTTAAATTTCCGCACATTATATTATTGGCGCATTTGGAATTGCATAGAAAGACCCTAGGTTGTATTATACAGGTATTTCATTTAACCTTGGAGATAAATTTTAAAATTTCAATTCACCCCCCTCTTGGGAATACACCAATTCTAACATAGTTCTCTTAACCGGGTCTAAACCAGTCCAGTGCTCACCTAACCGAGTCTAAGCAATTCAGGACTATTCACAGGGCTAGTCTCCCTCTTCCGACAACCCATCGGGAATAAAACAAATAATCAATAAAATATTTTCGTACAACAAAGATGCTTCTAAACTAAGCAGATATGTACAACAATTAAAGCACAATGCCCTTATTTATGATTTGAAATGAAACTCAATGTGAGTGTGTGTATTTTCACTCAACAATATTTTTCAATAAAGATTAAAGTGTGGGAAATAGTTTTCTCAATACCAAGAGTAAGAGACCTTTCGAGCAAAGATATTATAGTTTAAAATATGCTTAAAAGCTCTTCTCAATAACCTATAAATTTTCCCAAAAATGATTTTTCAAAACAAAGCTTAAGTGAAGAGAAGGATTTTGCTTTCAAATGAACTTGCAAAAATAATATGTGTGTGTATAAGCACGATAGCAATAAGACTTTCCTAGCACAAAATATATGTGCTCAAGTCTTTCAAAATAACCAATATAAATTTTCTCCCAATAAGATTTATCAATAAAATATATGGGAGATTCAAAAAGCTTACTCTCAAAAAGAATGATCTTCAAAGTATGAATATTGAGAGTAAATGCTTTGAATAAAAAAATACCCTAAATAAAACCTCTCTTCTAAAGTAGATTTTTCAAATGAAGAATGAAAAGAAAGTTAAATGATTTGTAAAAAATAAATGCCCAAATGAATGCTAAAAAATAATGCTCTCTTGTAAGATTTATCAAAAGAATAATAAAAGAGAGTAAAAAATTAAGTATATACTTTGAGAGAATTTTTGGGCTAATCAATTGCTTAATTAAGAGTTATGAGGAGGTATATATAGATATTGGGAAAAAATATGACCGTTGGGGACATAACGGGAATAATTAGAAATGTTTAATCAAATTTTAACCCCAATTACCGCAGTTAAACTTGCTGAACTCGAGAGGCTCGGTCGACTAAGGGTAAGGTTTGGTTGACCACTTTTATAAGTTCGGTTGACCAAGGCAAATTTGCACTACAGGTTTGGTTGACCATATCAGGGTGTTTCTGAACTCCGTGGGTTCGGTTAACCATGGTTAGAGGCTGATTGACCATTCATGAGGTTTGGTTGACCAAGGCCAATTTGAACTACAAGGTTTAGTCGACTAAGTAGTTGGAGTGTCAGAGGTTTATGGTTCGGTTGACCTAGGACGGTACATTCAAAACAGAATGGTCGACCGAGCGAAATCAACATGGTGACTTCTAACAGTTCGGTTGACCAAGGCATTTATAATGCCAAGGGTACGGTCGACCAAAGCTTTGACTTTGGTCAACTTCTCTGTTCGATCAACCAAGGTCAAATCACCTTGCAATGGTCGGTCGACCAAGGCAAGTGAAATTCCTATTTTGCCCCTGATTTTAACCTTAACGAAATTTTCCCTTAAATGTATGAGTATTGTTTTTAAGTGAGGAATTTTTCCATTAAATATTTTGTGTCCTAAGGTCAACAATCGTTCTTGTCCGGTTCCCTATGGTTGAGGCTTTTGAATTAAGCCAAAAAATGCAACTTGTGTTTTTGCCCCAATCTTAACCCTAAATTCATTTTGAAAACCTTGTATGATTTTAGCATTTTAGAAATAGGTTTTCAGTGAAAAATGTTGGTCCCTAGGGTCTGTCTATGATCGTCCTTAACTTATCAATCACATCATGCATGCAAATGTATTATTACAAACCAAATAATACACTAGATGCAATGCAATACAATTAAATGTCTTCTTCTTGATCTTTTGCTCATCACTTCATGGAGTATGTCAGGTCTATGTGCATTAAGATTCGTCTTGGCCTTTATTTCCCTTAAACCTTATGTGTGTGTCGAAATATGAACATGTTCACAAACTAAGTACACACATAAAATTTAACTAATGCTTAGATTATAATTCTCCTAAATATTCTTATGCTTTAAATTTCATACTCTCTTATACTCTTTCCATTGAAAATATTTTAAGAGAGCTTTTGATTTCTCTTTCACTCTCTTACTTGCAAATCCATTGTTTTTAAGGGTTTGTTGAAAGAAATTTTTATTTGGGGCATTCATTTCATTATTCAAAGTAGATACTCTCACTTACATATTTTGTTTGAAAAATCTTTTTGAGAGTTAGCTTAGAGGGTTCTCCACATATTTTATTGATAAATATTTATTGGAGAGACCACTTCTAACTTGTGAATCTTTGCACATTCATTGCAAAATTCAATAGCTCACTTGTCTTTATTAGTAAAAATCTTTTTGAGCTAAAATCCCTGCTTCCCTTGAACTTTGTTTGAAAAATAATTTTTGGGAAATTTCTTCGGATATTGAAAAGAGTTCCTTAAGCATATTTTCATTTACATATTTTTGCTTGAAAGGTCTCTTACGTTTATTTGGGCATAAATTATTTGAAAACAAAACCCTAGGTTCTCCCTCACTTTTTATTGAAAAATATTTTTGGAGAAATATTCATTAGGGTATAATCTTTGAAGTTCTTATCATATAAATCATTTTCAATGATTGAAATAATTATTTTGAGAAAAATATCCAAATTCACTTTAGCTTTAATTCATATCTTGTGTGAGTGCATCTGTGCTTCAATTTGTAAATCTCTGTTTGTTGTAGAAACATTCTATTTATACACAAGTTTTGATTATTGTTGTATTCTCGACGTGTGGTCAGAAGAGGATTGCACTGTCATGCAAAGTGTACCGAATTGATTCAGACCCGGTTAGGAGATCGATTTTGGCTCGGTTCGGTCGATTTCGTTCGAGTATGCTAAGTTTTAATAGATTACACATAATTTCCTAAACTTTAAATCATGATATTTAATTTCTTAATTTTTTTTCTTTTAAAAGAGAACTATTTTATAGCTATGCATATAAGTCAAGTGACTAATTGCCTAGACTGCAGAATAAACTCTTTTCTCCATCTCGTGAAAAATGCATTGTTGATCTAAATAAAAGGATATCATTTTGTTCAATAGATACTGTAAGGGGCAAAACAATAACTTAAATATGAAGTCATGCACTAGAGTTTAAAAATAAAAGTTCACCCAAGATAAGCTTGCACTACAATTTAAAAAAAAATTAAAAAATTATGTTCTAGAGTTTAAAAATAAATGAGCAATAATGCAATTCAGTAATAAACAAATATACATAATTTTTTGAGGGGGTTGGAATGAGGGTATGGCCAGTGTACGGCCTATACAACGAACACAAACCCAAAAAGAGCACTTTAGAGTAGGGTACCCTCTCATGAAAGGTCTTATGCCTATCCTCTCTCTCTCTCTCTCTTGCATGCCATATAATTTCCTCTCTTTTTTGTCCTCTCATGCACTACAAGACGACCATTATTAATGTTTATATATTTTATAGCTATCATACAAATTTATATGTAGAAATATTTATTTGGAGCAAGGTCTGAGGAATTTTAAAAAATTAATTTTATCTGTTATGTTTGAGATCTTACTGTAAATTAAAAATATTTCTTATTGTCATGATTTAGCCGTAGATTCAAAAAATTATTTAAGTAGGGACAAATATATATAGATTGAAAAATATAATTTTTGAAATTGTTCTAAACAAGTAATTTTAAAACATAGACATGCAATATTTGTTTCCGATTACCAAAAAATTTAAATCCTCATGTTTGTTACCTTAAAAAATGAGTAAAAAAGAGTATTTTTTGTGGGAACATTTCCTTTATTTATATAAAACGCTTTTTTATTTTTAAAATTTTAATCGAAATACATATATGTAGGTTTGCCGATTATTCTTACTCGCTCTTTGCTCTATGAGTTATATCACATTAAAACGTTGACGTGATATATATATATACACACACACACATATATATAGGAGCTTCAATCTAACTCTGTAAATAAGATGTAACCTAATGCAACATTTGTGAATATAAAATCATATATTAATGCATAGTAGAAAACTATGATTGGTGACTCTCTTGTTCTACAATCTATTTGAAATTGTTGATTTTTGTTCATCCTAATTATTCGAAATGAAAATGAAAATTATATACCAAAACAAAAATGAGAAAAGAAAAAAGGGGAAGAAACTAATCATCCAAAAAAAGAGAAACTTTATCCACTATAGTTGCGTTTCTTTTTGGTCTTTATAACAAGAAGTGGAAGGTGCCAAGTGAGGGAGGAAAAAGAAAAAAAAAAAGAAAAAAAAAAAGAAGAAGAAGTAGAGGGAAGAATGAAAGAAGGAGATTTGTTTGGTTGTCTAGAAAAAGAAAAATAGAATACTTGGCCGTCTTAGCCACCGGATGTCGTGGCGGAATATAAGTGCTTGAGTCTGCCTATTACAATATACATACATTTAACAACAAAAGGGAAATAGAATATGAGCATCTTTCTCTAATGGCCCTGGCCATGATTCTCCCATTTTCTAATCAGAAAATTAATTTACTTGCTAAAATGCTTTTTTCTTTTTATTTGGTGAAATTCAAGAGAGAGAGAGAGAGAGAGAGAGAGAAATGTATAGAATATTCCATGGCATGCGATTTTAATAGTTGGGAATTTTTTTGTGTCCCCATGAATAGAGCATACCCCCACCTATACATATATATAGATAGATAGATAGATACACACGTACACACATTCTATCATTAATTTGTGAAGAAACTCAAAATGTGAAATAATATATAGTTTAGTTGGGTTAGTTCAAGTGATAAGGGTGATTTGTAACTTTAGTAATTCCAATGTCACATGTTCAATTTTTTTTTAAGCCATTACGCTAGTAAATTTGTCAGGGATGCGTCAATGGGTGAACAACTTTCACCCATCCAGGTTTGATGTCGTATCATTGTATCTAAAGTGACGTGATAGTGACTGGAGTTTTCGGATTATAAAAAAATGATAATAAAAAAACATAGAGAACGAGAAGAAGAGAGGAAGAGAAATGTATATTTTGTATTTCTTGGTATAAATATTACAATGCACTGTAAGAGTATTTATATACATAGGTTTATAGACAAATTACTTAAATCAAGTCTGAAACACTACAAATCAACTCGTGTCTGGTGAGTATTCATTTTGAGTTGTTCTGACCAATTCCAAGTATGATTTCCTGCATTTATTTGCTTCTGGTGAATTTGCCTTTGTTTGGACAATTTCTTTAACAATTTGAAAAAAAATATTTTTATATAAATATTGATTGAATGGTAAAATAAATGCGGTATATACAAAAATATATATATATATATATTTAAATTATTGTATAACTATTTATAATTGATGTATAAATATTCTTTATTGACTCATAGCTAGTTTATTTATAATTTAAATTTTTCTTGATGTATATATATATTTTAAAAATACATATATTTTAAATATTTTTCACAAATTTTAAAATTTTAAAAATAGTTTATATTATAAAACTAGAAAAAAATTAGAAAGCGTAATTAATTTTATAAAAGTAAATAGAGAGACATTACAAATGCCCTATTTGCGTCGGACGCTTTTATATAATTGCAACAGTCCATTCATAAATTCATTCTAGTTGTTTTCCCACCACAACGTTTGTATCAAAAGTCCTAATTCATTTATTTTAATCAATAGTAATGAAGAGGACAAATGACCGTCCATAAATGGGGGTTTGGACATGCATATTGCATTTTGCGCTTTTATTTTTTGCATTTGAAAAATAAAAACCCCCATGTCGCTAACTCGATTGTCTAACTTTTTAAATTAAAAGAATAGAGAAAGAACAAAATAAATTTACATGATTCGTCAGTGTGTCGACATCAAAACTGTTTTAAGATACAATCTTTGCTACAATAGATAGAGTCTCGTGTAAAAACTTCAAAACCTTCATCAAACAGTACAATTATACAGTGTTCTAGTTTAAAATGTACTATTTTACGGAGGAACTTTGTTCCTCTACACCCCTATTGGAGTTGGTTTAACTTGGTAAAGAAGTTTCTCGCATGGAGGGTCAAAGCTCTGTGGCTCTCTTGGTAAAAAGTTTCAAGTGAATAACTCCTTTGAATATGAACCATAACCGAACTTCGCTTTCAAGCGGAAACTATAGACCACAGTCACAATTATGTAAATTTAGTTCTTGTATGTAGAATGATTAAAAAATATCGATATATTCATTGTGATAAAATAATTAAATAATGTATATGACAAATTATTATATTTATAAAATAGTAATGTAACTACATTCTGCAATAAGTTATGTATGAATGAGGTACACCCTAAATTAATAGCATAGGTATGTGATTGGGCATATGAATGTGTACACTTTAAATTATTTGAAGTTTGGAAGTTGGAGCTTTGGTGATAGGTCTAGGTCTATTATTGGTCGTAAATACTGAGAATATGAGAATGGATAGGAGATGAGAGATATATTACCTCCTATATAAAATATGAGTCGGGTATGATACGGATGCACATGCCATCCACACTGCATTACCCAGCTGATACATGCCACGTGGTGGGCTTATGTCATCACTACCATGATTATAAGCATTTTTCATAAAATTTATGTCCAACGTGTTCCTTTATTAATAAACCAAAAAAAATATATAAATATGTTTGACATATACCATTAGATATTTCATACACTTTTTTTTTTATAAAAAAATATCAAGATTAGGACAGCGTGAGGGGAATTTATTTTTTATATTTTATATTTTATTTTTTAAAAAATGGCATAACAATTATTCAAAATAGCAATAACCTTGGGTTGGTGGCCTAACCTATGAGAGAGAGAGAGAGAGAGAGAGAGAGAGAGAGAGAAACTAATCTAGCAAAGGGAAATGCATTATCACTAACTAAACCATAGAAGCAAGATTAATTAAGATTAAACATAACGAAAAGAGGTCCCATAATGGATGCACTAAAAATGGTTCCATGTCAAGAATTCTGTATACACACAACTTCACAATTTAGCAAGACATGAACTAAATAAGAGAGACCCAAATCCCTTTCCCCAAAAAAAAAAAAAAAAACATAAAAATAATAATAAAAATTATTAAAACGGCCTCTAAAAATGGAATTTAAACTTCCTAAGTACATCATATTTCCTTCTTATTTTTTGTATTTCAGAAAATCTATGCACACCCAATATATAATATATATAACTATAATAATTGCTCAAATCCCCTGTTTCTTATCCCCACATTAACTCTGCTATTTCCTTCTTCTTTCACCGCCCTGTTTTCATCTTCAAGCTCAGTAATTCCAGAGACAGTCGAGGTCCACTGGTCCAGCAGAAGCTGGATCATCTTGATCCTCAAAAGACCCGTGAACCATCTCATGGTTCGACACAACGGACGAGATATCAGTGTTCATGTCTGTACTGACCCCCGTTTCCTGCGAGAACTCAAACTCTGCGTTTGAGCTCTGCTTCGCGTTCAATCCATGGCCTTCGAGCAGCATCCTCAAGATAGACTGGTCTGACATCAATACAGGGTCTGGGTACACGAAATTCCCCACACTGGGTGTCATTTGATTGATGCCGAATGAGCCAGGGGGAGGGATTTTGGCGGAGAGTAGCGAAACAGGGGATATGGATGCAGGGTTTGAGGAAGATGAAGAAGCCATGAGAGAAGGGTTGAAGCTCTCGATCATGCTCATGCGTGTCTGGCTTTTCTGGTCCTCCATTGGATTGGAGAAGCAGGTCACGTGGGGTGTCTCACAAGCTGCGTTTCTTGTTTCACCACTGTTCGGGGAGGTTTCCATTAATGGCGGCAGTACAGAAGGACGCAGTTCATCTCCGTAAGAGCCCAGCCTCACTAATCCTGAAATATGCGTTTTCTTTCCTCCTGCACTCTTCTGAAAAATCCTGCAAATAACCCATTCATTCTGAAGACAAAAATTCAAAAACAGAACATTAGTAAGCAGAGCAACGGAAATAGCTATTTTAAAAAGGGAAGGATTTATACTTTTGAGAAGCAGGGGAAGAGCTGTACCTTGGCTGCTTTGGGAAGATTATAGGAGCACTTTTCCTCTAATCTGTATTCATGCATGACCCAATTGGATTTTTCTCCTTTAGGAGCCCTTCCTCTGTAGAAAACTAGAGTTTTCTTCATTCCAACCAATGTTTTGGCTCTGTAAATCTCCTTGTCTTTGCCTGTGGCCTTCCAGTAACCAGCTTCAGTGGCCCTGTTCGTCCTCAACCCAGTTGGGTATTTCCTGTCCCTGACACAGAAGAAATACCATTCCTTTTCCCCCATTTTAGCTTTCCCTTCATCCAAAAAAAGACCAGAAAAAGTCAGAAAGAGTTCAGTCCACAACATGAAGATGAGAACAGAGAAGAAGAAACAGACGGGACTAGAATTTGCAGCACTTACAGGGCAGATCCCAAGGCTCACACTTGTTCAAATCAACCTCACCGATAGCTCTGGCACAGAAGCAGCTGTCGAGGACCTTCTGGGACAGATAGTGAGTTATGAGTTCCTCGTCGGTGGGGTGAAACCGAAACCCCGGTGGCAACTCCATCTGCTCATCCTCCTTCATGGGAAATGAGTAATTCTCCATTCCAAAGAACTGAACCCTCTAAAAATCTCAACACAACACTAAGAAATGAGTTCTAAATTATGGAATTCAACTCAGCAAAACAACCCAGAGAGCCCAAATTAGACCTGAAAATCTCTGAATTTCAGATCGAGGGGGGGTCAAGCTAAAACACTTGAATTGACAAGAGGGTTGGGACTACTGGGTGGAGTTCTTCTCCAATGAATTTTGAATGAGTGAAGAGAGACACAGGGGAAGAGGGAAGAGGGGCTATGAACCTGAAGATCTCAGAGGGATTGGACAGATGTTAAGAAAAAAAATGTTACGAGGAACAGAAGCCTCTATATAGTGGCATGGAGGAGAGAGAGAGAGAGAGAGAGAAACGTGGTTTGGAAGGCATCCTGGGTGTGGTGGGGAGTTTTAGGCCCTCAGCTCTCTGTTTCTGTGTACTCTCTCTCTCTCTCTCTCTCTCTCTCCAACTTTTCTATGATTTTAAATCCCAACAACTCTTTTCAAAATACTCCCATGTCAAATTTATCATATAACTATTTATAATTATTTCAAAAATTTATAAATATAGTTACAATAATATAAAAAATTATTTTATAATATTTACTTTTTATTATTTTTTAAAATAAAATTATAAAAAATTATAAAAAATAAATAATATTAGTACATACATAATTCATGCCCGTGCAATTAATATTCTTTATTTTTCGATCCCTTGCTTTAAATGTGAGAACTATGACAATCCTTCTTCTTTTTTTTGGGGGGGAATTTTGCAAATTGATGAATATAGTCATAATTGAAATTGTTAGGTACAGAGGAAATTAAAAGAGATTGAAAGTACACCACGTTAATTGTATCTTTGTTAAACTACAGTCATCTACTGTTCAATGTAAGGAAATTTAATTCTCCTTCATCATCCTGTTTGGCACTAAGACCGCAGCCATGACTGCCACTTGCTCCCCCCAAACCAAAATAAAAAATAAAAATGAAAATAGAAAGGAAAATCAGATAGTGTTCTGTGCCATTCAAGTCAAAGCGACCAGTTCAACCATGCTCCCCTGAAATTCTCATTCATTACACACGCGGAGATTTCCTACCAAATACATGAATTCCCAGTGAGTGTTTGGAAACTTGGAAAATGAAAATGTTTCCTTTCCGTTTCTGCGAAATGCATTTGAGCTGTAAAGAAAGTCTGCCAGCAGAAAGAATTTTCCCTCGTCAATGGGAAAATGGATTGCAGCACAGAAAGGAAAATTGACACCTTCTTCCTAATCTTTTCTAAGCAAAAATGTTTTCCACCCTTTTTGAACAACCATTAAAGGGACTTAACTGCTGCCATCCAAGCACAAAAAAAAAAAAAGAAAAAAAAAAGCAAAAAGTCTTTTCTCCCGTCAGGCAGAGAGACAAAGTCTTGCACTGTATTTGAATTAAAAAAATTTTATTTGAATAAAAGAAAAGAAAAAAATAGCAAAAAATTTATTATCATACTATTTTCTTTCCGCGTGCAAGTAACATTAAAAATAAATATTTATTTCAATACATTTAAAAATAAAAAAATTAAATATTAATTATGTATAAAATTAAAACCCATTTTTATTTTCTTTATTAGTTTTCTCAATAGTCAAACATAAAAATTAAAAAAAAAGATCTTTTTTTAAATATTTTCTCTTACTTTCACTTATATACTTTTAGTTTCTCAAATCGGGTTCTAGAATTTAAGAGTTTTGTCCCATTAGCAAAGACAAAATTTAATGAAAAGAGAGAAGCCATAATTTTATTTTAATACTTCTCTTTCTCGTGGGCCACCCCATTAGCAAAGACACAAACTCTCGAATCCATCCCATTAAAAAAGAATACCCTGTTACTCGGTTAATCAGTCGAGTCTCAAACGATCTCCGACACCCTTATCGCAAAAAAAAAAAAAAAAAAAGTATTATTATTATAATCATAATTTGTATAATCTAATTATTAGGGGGGTAGGGGAGGGGCAGTGAGAGGAGAGGAGAGGAGAGGAGATAAGATGATTGGGATGGAGGCATGGCATTAGGTTGTGGTTTATTATTGTGTGGTACTTCATGATTGGTGGGCGATGAACAGAGCGCATGCCGCCTGGCCATACCCAGCCAGAATGAAGCAAACAATGAGAAATTGGATTTCCCTGGTAGCCCAATTGAGAATGGGGGCATGGTGGATCATCATGGTTGCAGTGTCCATTCCAAGGTCACCATCTTAGAAAGGGAGATATATATATATATATTAATCCCAAGGCAGAGGCAGAGGCAGAGGCAGAGCCAGAGCTAAGACGTCCTGCCAACATTTTGGCAATGAACCATGCCCCAAGTGACTCTGTTTCCCTCATTTATGGATAAGCATGGGGAGACAATTTTTTTGCCATTTTATTTTTTGTTCCTTTTCTCTTATTTTGGTTAAAATAGTAGCTATTTTTAGTGCAACTCAAAAATTTAGGCACGTCGATGATAAATTTGTCGGTGTAACTCGTGTAAGATAAGAAATATTTGTATTGTCTACCATTCAAACGTTAAAAGGGATAAATAAATAATGTTTGATTCGTCATATATATATATATATATATATATATATATATATATAAATTGATATGTTTATCAAAATACTTTATTTATTAGTGACTTTTTGTAAGAGGTCAAACTGTACATAGACATATTGGAGTTTAGAATATTCTCTATTTTTTTGTTTTACATTTTTTATGAAGATTCATGTCTTTATTTCTATTTTTGGGCTGAGGGGGGTGGGAATTGAGGTTAATTTTTTGAGAATTTAAGGTTTTCTTTTTTCCTTTTGTGATTCAAATGTTTTTTTGGTAATAAAAATTTTTTAGGTGGAAGAAGATGAACCCTCCACCTAGCTACTAAACCATATATATATATATAACAATAACATATATAAAATAATAATATATATTTTTTACAATCTCCAAAATTTAATCATTCAATATATTTTATGAGATGCATATCTGTTTTTTGGATTCAAATATATATATTTTTCAATTTTTTTATTATTTTATTTTTGTATGAGTATTAATAGAAATTTTTTACTGATTTATAAGCACCAATTACCAATCAACTCTACTTGTGATGCACTTAATGTCATAATTTTTTCACACACAAATGGTCTTAAGCCCAGGTAAAGGAGGAGGGTTGTGTTAGGTAGCTGACAACCAACGAAAAATTTGTCAGATCACCATCCTATGAATCCTTACCGAATATTTGCTGGGGTGTCCCATACGAGCGATGCGTTGCACTTGTATCACTCGAGTGTAGCAAAAAGTGGGCGAAGGTGGGCTAAGTCGTTGCCCCAAAGCGACACGTCATGTCGGCGCCCAAGTAAGGTTTCAAATATGAGAGGTTTCTTGCATCATTCTGGACATGGGCAAATAAAGACGCTAGTTTAGGAAACTAGGATTAGATTAGCAACTTGAAATATAGGGACACTTACGGGTAAAAGCATGGAAATTGTGGATACAATGATCGGAAGAAGAAGTAATATAATTTGTCTTCAAGAAACTAAGTGGGTGGCGGAGAAAGTTAGAGAAATTAATAAATCAGGATTTAAACTTTGGTACACTGGAAAAGAAAAACATAAGAATGGAGTAAGAATTATTATAGACAAAAACTAAAAAGATAGTTTTGTTGATGTAAATAGAGTAGGGGATAAAATTATAAAAGTCAAGATTGTATTAGGACAAGAGATAATAAATATCATTAGTGTTTATGCTCCTCAAGTCGGTTTAGTAAAAACTCTTAAGAGACAATTTTGAGAAGATATGAATATTATTATACAAGACATACTAGAGACTGAGAAAATATTTATAGGAGGAGATCTAAATGGATACCTTGGAAGGGATAATAAAAATTCATAGAGGATATGGATATGGAGATAAAAATAAACATGGGGGGGGGGGGGAATGATCTTAGATTCCATTATGTCATATAATTTTAGTATAATGAATACTTGATTTAAGAAGAGAGAAAAACATTTAATAACCTTTAAAAGTGGACAAAATAGAAGTTAAATAGATTTTTTTTTTAACTAGGAGGGTAGATCGTTTATCATGCAAGGATTGTGTTGTATTTGTGTGTGACTCTTATACTTGGTGGGAATCATAAACAAAGGAAGGAAAACATGAGATAGAGGTCTTCTTGTGCTAGAAGCAGAAGACTCGTCGACGACTACTCTATGCTTGTCGATGAGTAGATACGGAGAGCTAGAAAATCTCAAATTCAAAGACTCGTCGACGATAGGATAGACTCGTTGATGAGTGGGCTTCTTTGACTTGTCGATGAATCCCCTGTTCTCGTCGACCAGTGCGCTTGAGCTGCGAGAAGAAATACAAATTTTGAATTTGAACGTTGGGATGGTTGGTAATTGGAGGGAAACCTCCAAAGGAAAATATATTTATCCCTATCTGAGGGTATTGTGAGATATGAGAAAGATCTTTGAGAAGTGTATCATGTACTTGACATTTTCTTAGTGAAATTTGTGTGTCATTGGTTCCGTTCATGTAGGCTTTGCTGAACCACATAAATCTTGTTGTTGTTCTTGTTGTTTATCATTTTTTGGTTGTATTTCATTTGCTTGTTGCATTTTTATTCCGCTGTACATCCTAATTATCCTCTCCATATCACAACAGATTGTAAAGTTATTCTAGGTGAAAGCCTAACCACATAACATAGAATCTTAGTGTTAGATATATATGCATTAAAAAATGGAATAAAAACGATAAAATAAACCAGTGTAAGGAAACTAGGTGGTGGAACCTAAAAGGAGAAATATAATAAAATTTAAAGATAAAATGATCAAAGATGGGGATTGGACTATAGAGGATGGGATAGATACAAATAATCTTTGGAGTAAATTAGCTAACTTTATTAAAAAGATAGCAAAAGAGATTTTAGGTGAATTAAAGGGAAGATTCTCGAATAGCAAAAAAGTTGGTGGTGGGATAAAGATGTACAAAAAGCTATAAAGACAAAAATAATTTGGTATAAAATGTAAAAAATGTAGAAACAGTGATAACTTTGAAAAGTATAAGGAGGCAAGAAAAGATGTAAAAAAGGTCATTAGTAAAGCTAAATACAGATCATTTAATAGTTTTTATGATAGATTAGATACAAAAGAAGAGGAAAAAGATATATTTAAACTTGCTAAAGCTAGAGAAAGAAAGCGTAAGGACTTAGGAAATGTAAAATGTATAAAAAGTGATGATATTGTCTTGGTTAAGGATGAAGACATTAAAGAAAGATGGCGAAGTTACTTTAGTAAGTTGTTTAATGAAAACCAAAGGCTTTAAGTTAGAATTGTTAAATGAGGAAAGACTAAAAATTTGAGTTTTATTCGCAAAATTAGAGTTAACGAAGTTAAATTTGCACTAAAAAAATGAAAAATGGGAAAGCTATGGGACCATATAACATCCTAATTAACGTTTGGAAATGCTTAGATGATAACAAAATATATGGTTAACTAATTTATTTAATAAAATTATAAAAACTAAGAAAATTTTAGATGAATAGAGAAAAAACACTTTAATACCTATATACAAAAATAAAAGAGATATTCAAAATTGTAATAACTATCGTGGAATTAAACTTATGAATCATACGATGAAATTATGGGAAAGGGTAGTTCAACAAAGATTAAGGTTAGAAACGAAGGTCTTAGAAAATCAATTTGGTTTTATGCCTAGGAGATCTACCACAAAAGCTATATATCTTTTAAGAAGATTAATGGAAACGTTTGAGGAAAAGAAAAGAGAGTACATATGATATTTATTGACCTTGAGAAAGCATATGATAGGATATCTAGGGAAGTTCTATGATGGGTTTTCGAAGAAAAAAAAAGGTGTATGTAGTAGGTATACTGATGTCATTAAGGATATGTACGATGGAGTAATAACTAGCGTAAGGACTATAGATAGAGAAACTAAAGAATTTCCAATCACCATAGGTATACATCAAGGATCTACTTTGAGTTCTTATTTTTTTACTTTAGTGATGGACCAATTAACTACGAGTATTCAAAAGGAGGTTCCATGGTGTATGTTGTTTGTAGATGATATTGTATTAATTAATGAAATTAGGGACGGAGTAGAGACTGAGTTAGAATTAAAGAGAGAAGCTTTAGAATCTAGAGGCTTTAGGATAAGTAGAAATAAGGTAGAATATATGAAACGTAATTTTAGTAATGATAGGAGGAATATTGGAGACAAAGTTAAACTTGATAATGAAGAAATAAATAACACATGTAGATTTCGATACCTTGGATCTATTAAGCAATTTGAAGGAGAAATTGAAGATGATATAATACATAGAGTTAAAGTAGGTTGGGTAAAATGGAGAAGTGCTTCAAGTGTGCTCTGTGGATGTAGAATACCATTAAAATTGAAAAGGAAGTGTTGACTCTACGAGTCCAATCCTGTTTTGATAACGACAAATCACTTGGTATTTGATCTGTGCATTGAGTTTGTGAACAAGACCTATATTAAGCATGCACAGAAAGATAACGAGTCATGGAAGTGACTCACTCAAAAAATGAGCAGCTTAAAAGCTATCTCAAGTATAGGAGTTCTGTCGTGTAATATTAAGCCCAAAGGCTAGATCGTCTCCTTAGGGAATGTGTTTTAATCTCAATTTCACATTCGTCCAATCGAAAATAAAAATGGTACTGAACTTGGTTTAGATTCAAATTTTCAAGATCATTCAATTTCACTTTTTATGAATTAAAAGACATGTAAATTAAGGTCCTAAAACTAACATGCATTGAACTAAAGAACACTAATGGAAATCCTAATTTACTCGGGGAAACTTAACACGCATTAGTTTAAAGATGGTCACCTAAAACATGGAATTAAAAACACCCAATGGAAACTAAACCAGACACACACTAAAAAAACCGAACCTACTAAAAATCAAACCTTTAGCACAATTAAGAGATCAAATCAAGACTCACAATTTAAATGCAAACATGAACTCAACGGAAATTTAAAAGACGTAAACAATAACGGAACACAATAAAAATACAACCTTTACTAATCATAGACTCAAACTAAATCGAATTTCGACAAAAAATTATCTGAATTTAATAAAGAAGACTAAATTAAAATAACTATCAATTAGATAAACAAAGAGATTAATTTAACAATAATGAAATACCCAACATTACTCAACTTAAACAAAAAGAAAGAAAACTCCAATAACATTAAAAAAAAACTAAACTTTCTTCAATATTCCAAGATTCAAAGAAAAGTAAATAAAAGAAAGAAAGAAAGGAAAAGAGAGAGAGAGAGAGAGAAACAAATCCAAGGAGCCGTGGTGGTTTGGCTATTGAAGGGAGTTGCCGCAAGCTGAATGAGGGCTCGGGGCTGCTGTTCCTGCTCAGAGGAGGCTGGTGCAGTGAAAGATGGAGGAAGCAGGGCTGGTGCTCGGCAAGCTGCTGTGCAGTAGGAAGCTCTCGGTGGTGGCCTCGGATTGGTGTTGGCATGGCTGGCCGGAACAGCCAGTAGCACTGCTGCTGGAAGGATTTCAGGCAGAGCAGAGGGGTCTTTGGGTTGTTGCTGTTGTGCTCGGGGACTGCTGTTAGAGTGGTGTTGTGGCAGCAGGGAAATTCTGGAGCAGCCTTGCTGGTTTCGGGTGGCTGGGACAGCAAGAAGGAGCTACTGGCTTTCGGGTTGCAAAGGGCTAAGGGAGGATAGGGATTTGAAAGGAAAAGAGAACAGAGGGAAGGAGGAAGAAGGAGATTAAGAGAGGAAGGGGATCTGATTGAGAGATAAAGAGGAAGAGCTAGGGAAGAAGGAGGAGCAAGGGAAGAGAGGTTAAGAGAAGAGAAAAGGAGACAAGAAGTAAAAATAGAGCAAGAGGTTCGGCTGGGGGCAGCGCCCAACAGGGGAAAAGGTGGAGAATAGGAAATTTAAATAAAGGAGAGGGGAGGCTTGCCCTAGACCTGGATGGAAATAACCCGACCCAATTGGGTTTGACCCGGTAACTTGACCCAACCAGAATTGTTATATTTTTTTTCATTTTTTTCATTCTCTGTTCATCGCAAATTTGACTCTTCTAGAGCCCATTTCTCATAAAACTTAAAACACAAAAGTTGTAGATAATCCTTTCTTCTTTCTCTAGAAATTTGAATCGTTTCAATCGAAACTCAGAAGGAAAAGTTATGCATGAAATACAAACAGGTGTTGGTTTTGGTTTTCGAGATTTTTCCTGCAACAAAAAATTACCAAAAATTCATAAATAATGCAATAAAGTTCAAGAATGATGATTTTGGCACTTTATTAAAAGATTATACAATTTTGGATATTTAATTAAAAATATAAACCGTAAAGCCCGAGTTAAGATGCCCAATTATGCAGTTTTGACGCGTAATCAGGAAGCCATAAAGTAAAGCTGACACATTTTGGCAAGCTCCATGGAAATTAAAGAGTACAAGAATCAAGATACAAGCGACAAAGTTCAAGAACATCTTGGGAATGGGTATTTAGAACTTATTTATTTACATTGTCTTATGATTTAATTTGAGGCTCAACATATACCTAGAATGACTTTAGGTTTCATGCATTTCATGAACATCATTAGGGGATTTTCATGGACTTGGAAATATTCTTAAAACCTTGGCAAGTGTTTTTATAAAAGAGTCAAGAAAGAAAGTAAAACAAATTTAAAAAAAAAAAAAAAAAGAAACAAAAGGAAATGTCGGTGGACGAACTCATTAGATCACTCATCACCTATGAGCTCGCAATAAATGAGAGGAAAAATGAGCAAAGCAAAGCAAAGAATGTCACTGCACTTAAGGCATCATCAAACTACTCAAGTGAAGGAAGTCATTCCGAAATGGATGAAGACATGACCTTGCTAACAAAGAAGTTCGGGAAGTTCTTGAAGAAGAACAAGAAGTTCAATAAAAAATTTTGGAACTCTAAATCGGAAAGAGGAGAGACTAGCATGAAGAAAAAGAAGGAGGATCCACCAACATGCTACAACTAGAGAGAAGTTGGACACATCAAGCCTGAGTGCCCCAAGCTCGTGAAAGCCTCAAAGAAAAATAAGAAGGCACTAAAAGTCGGTTGGGAAACTCACAGCACTAGCAGTTCAGAATCTGAATCTAGCGATGATAAGGTTGCCAATCTGTGTCTAATGGCACATGATAACCTTGAGGTACAATCATTTTTTTCATCATCTTTATATTATTCTAGTGAGTCTGAAAATGAAAATGATATGATTTCATATGATGAATTGAAACAAGAATACCTGTACACTATTAAAATTCTTGAGAAGAAAATAAAGAAAATTTCTAAGTTGAGAAGTAAAGTCAAAGAACTTTCAAGCTTACTTGAACGCCAAAATGAATCTCATGCATCTTTCATAAGAAATAAAGATTTGAAAATTGAGGAGTTAGAAAAGGATTCGAAAGATAAATATGAAATTATTTGTAAATTTACTAAAGGCCAAAATAATTTTGAAAAGCTCCTAAGATCTCAAAGAAATTTCCTAGAAAAGGAAGGGCTCGGTTTTAATGGTAAGGAAAATCTAAAGAAAAGACATCTTTACATGGGTTATTTTAGAAGAGAGTCAAAGTCATTTGTTCCAACAAGAATTATTATAGAAATACTACATGCTTTAAATGTAGAAGGTTGGGTCACATACAATTTGAATGTCCTTTCAAAAATAAAGATGTCAAAATCAAGAAATATGGAAAGTCAAGGGAGAACATAGCACTAACCCCCCTGGACCCAAGAAAATCTAGGTACCAAAGCTTGTTATTTGACTGTGTTTTGCATATATGTTTAAGATCAGCATCCTCAAAAGATAGATGGTATATGGATAGCAGATGATCACGTCACATGACTGGGGATAAAGCAAAGTTCACAGCCATCATTCCCAAGGATGAAGGATTTGTCACCTTTGGAGATAATGCTAAGGGAAGGATCACAGGTGTAGGTAAAGTTGGTAATAATTTTTCATTAATTATTGATGATGTTTTACTGGTGGAAGGTTTAAAGCACAGTTTACTAAGTATAAGCCAACTATGTGATAAAGGCTACAAAGTATCGTTTGAACATGACAAGTGCATAGTTGAACACAAAACTGATAATAAGATACTATTCACTGTTAAACATCATGAAAACGTATATACCACAACCTTTGATAACTTAACCTCACAGAGTGTGACATGCTTCTCTACTATGAATGAAATTAGCTGGATTTGGCATACGAGACTAGGACACGCAAACATGGATTTAATCTCAAAACTAGTTAAGAAAGAATTAGTTAAGGGACTGCCTAAGACTAAATTTGTGAAAGATAAAATCTGTGATGCATGCCAAATAGGAAAAAAAGCAAGAACAAGCTTTAAGAAGAAGAAAGAGATCTCCACTACTAGGCCACTCCAAATGTTACACTTAGACTTATTTGGACCAAACCCAATTCAGAGTTTAGGAGGAAAATTATACGCCTTTGTCATAGTTGATGATTTTACAAGATACACATGGTTACTATTCTTAGGTCACAAATATGAAGCATGTGAACAATTTATAAACCTGTGCAAGAAAATCCAAAATGAAAAGGGATATACAATTACTAAAATTCGAAGTGATAGGGGTAGAGAATTTAAAAATCAAGGCATGGAAGACTATTGTAATTCATTAGGAATTGCCCATAATTTTTCAGCTAGAATGGTGTAGTTGAAAGGAAGAGTAGGTCTATACAAGAAATGGCCAGAACTATGCTTAACAAACATAAATTACCTAAGTACTTCTGGGCTGAGGCAGTGAATACTGCTTGCTATGTTCTAAACGGAGTATTAATCAGACAATCACTTAATAAGACTTCTTACGAATTATGGAATGGCCATAGACCAAACATATCATATTTTCATGACTTTGGTTGTAAGTGTTTTTTTCTTAGAGACAATGAGCATCTAGGGAAGTATGATGTGAAATCAGATGAAAGTATCTTCCTAGGGTATGCCTTAGATAGTAAATCCTATAGAGTATATAACAAACGAACATTAACGATCATAAAATCTATTCATGTAGTGTTCGATGAGTCAAATACCTTCTTGAAAAAAACTGATGAAGATGAAATTGAATTAAACAAGGAATTTGAAGAACTATCAATTGAGAATGATTCAGAAAAGAAAAATGAATTTAAGGAACCATCCATTAAAATTGATCAAATTGAAAATTAGGTTAATCTACCACCTAGAGAATGGAAATATATAAGGAATCATCCCATAGATCAAATAATAGGTGAACCATTACGTGGAGTAGCCACTCGATCCTCACTTAGGAATATGATTAGTCATTTCGCAATTCTATCTCAAGAAGAACCTAAGAACGTGAGTGAAGCTATAGAGGATAAATCATGGGTGTTGTCCATGTAAGAAGAATTAAATCAATTTGAGAGAAACAAAGTATGGACATTAGTTCCCAGACCTGAGGATAAGTCAATCATAGGGACCAAAATAAGAAAGATGAACATGGAGTAGTTGTGAGAAATAAGGCTAGATAAGTAGCTCAGGGATATAATCAAGAAGAAGGTATAGATTTTGAAGAAACCTTTGCACCTGTAGCTAGGATGGAAGCCATACGAATGCTTTTAGCATATGCAGCTTTTAAGGATTTCAAGTTATATCAAATGGACATCAAAAGTGCATTTTTAAAATCCTATTCATGTTTATAGACTGACAAAAGCCTTGTACGGTTTAAAGCAAGCTCCTAGAGCTTGGTATGAAAGGCTAAGCGGTTTTCTATTAGAAAATGGATTTATAAGAGGAAAGATAGATACAACTCTATTCGTAAAGTCTAAGAAAGATGATATTCTCCTAGTGCAAGTATATGTAGATGACATCATATTTGGCGCCACAAATAAAGAATTGTGTAATGAATTTGCTAATACCATGTAAAATGAATTTGAGATGAGCATGATGGGTAAACTAAATTTCTTCCTAGGACTTCAAATCAAACAAGAAAAATATGCAATATTCATAAATCAATCAAATTATATTAGAGACTTACTCAAAAAGTTTAATATGGAAGATGGAAAAATACTAGGTACACTTATGAGCGCTTCATTGAAATTAGACAAAGATGAATAAGGTATACTAGTAGATGTCAAGCTATATCTTGGAATGATAGGTAGCTTGTTATACCTGACTGCCAATAGACCTGATATAATGTTTAGCGTATGTTTGTGCGCAAGATTTCAGTCTGCACCAAAAGAGTCTCATTTGCTAGCTATTAAACGGATACTTAGATATCTGATAGGAACCATGGAAATTCGATTATGGTATCCTAAGTACACATCTTTTGAGATTATCAACTATTCAGATGCTGATTTTGTGGGTAGCAAAGTGGATAGAAAGAGCACAGGTGGTACTTATCATTTCTTAGGACATTCCTTAGTCTCTTGGTTTTCCAAGAAACAAAATTCAGTTGCTCTTTCCACAGCTGAGGCTGAATACATAGCGACAGGTAGTTGTTGTCCTCAAACATTATACATGAAGCAACAACTGAAGGATTTTGACTTAAGTTTTGAAACAATCCTTATAAGATGCGATAATACGAGTGTAATAAATATCTCAAAGAATCCCATATCACATTCATGAACTAAGCATATAGAGATACGACATCACTTTCTTCGTAATTATGTACAAAAAGGGGATGTGACACTTGAGTTTGTATGCACAGATGAACAATGGGCAAATATATTCACGAAACCACTTGCGGAGGATAGGTTTATCCAAATTAGGCATGAATTAGGTCTGATGCATAGTTGATAGGTTGCTTAGAATTATATTATATAACATAATTCAGAGGGAGTAACGTCACTTAAGATGTAATCACTTGATATCAAATCAATCATCTTTTGGCATCACATTAATTAACATTTGATATCAAATCAATCAATCAAATTGTGTGCACATTCGATATAACATTAGTGCACAGTTGGTATCTCATCAATCAATATTTGGTATTCTCACATAATCACTGAAACTTATGCATTAGTAAGGGAAATGCATGATGTAAAAAGGGGAGTAGTACAATTTTACCACAATCTAATGATTGAACAAATTTAAAACTCTAAACTTTCAAAGGGGAGAAGAACATAAGGTTATGTCCATTCATGACTTCTTAGTTTATACCTTTTTGTTGCTGTCAAAAGGGGGAGAAGAATGAGCAAAAATAAAATTGTCATTGAAATAGAAGAATGAGCAAAAATGTTATTGAGACATGCAAAGGAGGAAAAGGAAAATTGTACACACAAACTTGTCTTCACACTTTGTGTATGAACATGAGCATGAACATATTGTCATTCATTAAATATTTGATGCATGCAAAGGGGGAGAAGGAAAATTGCACACACAAACTTGTTTTCACACTTTGTGTATGAACATGAGCATGAACATATTGTCATTCATTAAAAATTTGATGCATTATTTATGAGGGAGCCTTGTTAGGCGTAACCCATTATGTATTTTTGCTCGTGTATTTGTCATTATCAAAAAGGGGGAGATTGTTGACTCTACGAGTCCAATCCTGTTTTGATAATGAAAAATCACTTGGAATTTGATCTGTGCATTAATTTTATGAACAAGACCTACATTAAGCATGCACGGAAATATAACGAGTCATGGAAGTTATAAAGTAAAGTTGACACATTTTGGCAAGCTCCATGGAAATCAAAGAGTACAAGAATCAAGATGCAAGCGACAAAGTTCAAGAACATCTTGGGAATGGGTATTTAGAACTTATGTATTTACATTGTCATATGATTTAATTTGAGGCTCAACATATACTTAGAATGACTTTAGGTTTCATGCATTTCATGAACATCATTAGGGGACTTTCATGGAGTTAGAAATATTCTTACAACCTTGGAAAATGTTTTTATAAAAGAGTCAAGAAAGAAAGTAAAATAGATTTTTAAATAAAAAAGAAAAATTAAGAAAAATGAGACTTCAGTAGCCTGACTCAACCTCAGTTGCCTAAAGAATTTCTTCAGGAGCCTAAAGATTAAGTTCGGTAGCCTGAAGAACTAATGGGAAACATAGTAAGTTGGCCGAGGCACTTCGGGCGCCTAAACTTGAGACTTCAGGTGCTTGAACTTGCCACTTTAGGAGCTTGAACCACTCTTCAGTCACCTAACCCTGTATTCCAAGTTAATTTTTCAAAGGTTTAAGGAACTTTGGTCACCTGGGCTTTGACCTCAGTCACCTTAACTTGCAGGAAAATTTAAAATTTTGATTTTTATTAAAAGAACTCGCGAGCTATTTCTTTGATCCAACGGTTGAGATCAATTCTAAGGGTAAGACACTATATATACTAAATATCTAAACCCTAGAAAAGAGGCTAAGACACACAACAAGAGAAGAACATATCTTATTGGAAGAACATAGAGAAACTTGAGCTGATTGCTATACGATTGCTTGCACTTCATTCTTCATTCATCTTCTTTAGGAAAATCTACTCCGGAAATCAAAGGGCATTCATTCATTCAACTTTATTTCTTCTTGGTATTGAGGTTTGGTGATTCAAGTTATTATTTTTTTTTTCAAGAGCTTCTCATCTCATCACTTGCTATTTTTCAAGAGCTTAACCATATGGAGATTTTTTTTAACAAGTTCATTACTTGAAAAAGTTTACTTTGTCATTGAGATATATATTTTTCAAAGAACCATTCATTTAGAAATCTATAGTTAAAAGGTGCTGAGTTATAGAAATAAGTAAACACTATATCTAGATGTTAGAAATGGTGTATTCCCAAGAGGGAGGTGAATTGGAATTTTCAAATTTATCACCTAGGCAAATCTATCCAATGGCGATATATACACGACCTAGGGTTTGTCTAGGCAATTTCCGAATGCGTAGATAAAAATGATATGGAAATTAAATCAAACGCATCATTCACACCATAACATACATGTGCGGTAAATATAAAGTGCGGAAATATAAACAAGGCACACGATATGTTATTGGGGTTCGGCCAATTGTGCCTACGTCCCCGCCTCTAACTCACAAGCCAGAGGATTCCACTAATAGCTCACTTAAGGGTGGAGCAACATCGATTACAACCAGGTCAAATTAACACAGGGCTGACCTCAACCTTAACCAGGTCAATTAGCGGGGCTGACCTCAACCTACACGCCTTAACAGGATGACGCACCTAGCTTTCCTAACCGAGTCTAAGCCAATCCGGGACCATTCCACGACTAGTCTCCCTCTACAGGCCCGTTGTGACGCCCCGATTTTCATACAAATTTTTTTTAAAAAAATTATAATAATTACACATCCACGACATTCATAAATCCACAAATCGGCCACGTCAACAATCCTACTACCATTCATACGACCCGAGCCGTATTAGGTATCGAGTAAAAAGTTATTTTATTATACAACCTAACAGCGGAAGATAATATACACATATCAGTCAGAATACAATACCCAGAGTATCCATATACACATATACATAGTACTATCTCATATCCAAAACAATATAACCCTAGGGAATCACACCTCCCTAGTCCAAACTCACCCTGTATATCAGGGTCCCAGCTCCCTATGATCACGGAGCTCTACCACCTGGCCAATCTTTGTCCCCTGAAAAATTTAGATAATTTGGGTGAGACACATCTCAGTAAGAAGGAATAAATTATTTACAGTGTGTGGCTATATGAGTACAATTATAATACACTTTACTTTTCAAATCACCATTTCATCTGAGAAAATACACTGATATACACATTCTCATAATCGTATAGATATACAACACAAGCTTTTATAAGCTTTAAAATAATTTCTCAAATTCAATAATTTCCAACACATATTTACCGCAAAGTTCCTGAGAATAGGGAAGATTACCTGCTCATACAGGTAGCTTCCCTCTGCCCTAATACGTTATGCAACCATGCATGGCCACATCTGATACCTATCAGGGTACTCACCTTACTCAGCAAGCCTTTAGGTGGAGAGTTTCACTTCGCCTCAAATATATATATTATTAACTCACATGGTTCCATTTCTCAATTTTATCATTCTTTATTTCTCAATTTCCATTCTTTCTTTCATTTATCATTTTAGCCAATTTTATCATTCTTTCACTTTTCATTTCCACTTTACTTTCTAGCTCATGAGTATCCTCGGTATCAAATACCAACATCGTGTCTGTAACTCATGGCCACCCTAAGGATCTTTCTATATATGCCATGCTTCCCCCCATAGTCAAGGTTGTGCGGCCCGAAGGCTGGATCTAACCGCGGTTGGCCGACCCAGTTAGATCAAATATCATATCACATATCACATCTGTAGTATGACTAGTCGGCCAATAACCCTGATCTGGACTCAGGGGGCCCAACACCCTACATAATGCCACAGTCGACTGTCACACCACACGCTCCAAGAGTCCGTGTGGTTGCACTAACACCACTTGCAACGGTATCGTACTCAATATCATAACCATCTAACAGGGTTTACCACCACATACCCGCAATCATTATGCGGTATTGGCATTTTATCATTCATATTTCACGTATTTCCACATCTCTCATTTTCATATTGCAGAATTAACATTGCAATATTTTCATAAAACATACTCACATTTCAATATCAGTATTCTCAACACATTTCATCATTTAAATGATGTTTTTTTAGTTCATAATTCATCTTATCTCATACTATCATATACATATATTATTTCACAATTACTTCATATTTCTCAAAACACATTTCCATATTTCACCTTTCTTCATTTTCTCAAAAACTACATTTCTTGCACATTTTACTTTCATCATTTTCCCACATTTTAATTCTCATATTAAAACACATTTCAATATCATATATTTCACAAGATAAATCATCTAACTCAGTTTAAACATTTCTCAATATAAATCATATGCCACACAAATTTCATCTGATATTTATATCACAATAAATTTTAGGTAAAATAACATATGCCATTTTCACATATTTCTCAAACCATAATTTTCATAAAAAAAACTGTTATAATTTATTCCCCTTACCTGACTTACTGAGAGTCTCGCTAGAACCCAAATTTTCACGCCCTTGGCGCCCGAAATTTAACTCTTGCAATTTAAATTTTTTCCAGATTAATTAATCTATTTCTCCAAAATAATACTCATCTAGCCTTCCCTGTGCTCCATATACCTCAAATTAATATTTAAACTATTATTTAACACCACCACTTAATTTCCTGAATTTTGCTTGTGGGTCCCAAAATTACACCCGCGACGCTCACCCGGACCCTAAATTCCAGAAATCCTACTTCAACCCCAGATGTTCAATATTTTAGTATTTCTAAATTAATGCTAATTAATTAAAAGTAAGCCCCTTAATAACCCCCCGTACCCCAAATTTGGGGTTTTGGCCCGACACCCCCATGAGAATTCCGTCCCACTAAACTTGTAGAGAATCATTACTAGATTCTCATGGTGGTGTCCGTTCATCGATTAGGCTTAAATTGAAATCTCTTAATTGTTGTTTCATATAAATAGTTTGTGCACAACAACTACAAGCTGCTACATATTCGGCCTCAACAGTTGACAAAGCCACGAAATTTTGTTTCTTAGAAAACCAAGAAACTAAAGATCTTCCTAAGAAGTGACATGTGCCACTTGTGCTTTTTCTATCTATCCTACAACTGGCATAGTCCACATCTGAATAACTGATCATCTCAAAACCGGTGTCTTTAGGGTACCATAGTCCTAAGTCCTTTGTGCCTATTAAGTATTTTACGATTCTTTTAACAGTAATTTGGTGTGATTCCTTAGGTGCTGATTGAAAACGTGCACATATACACGCACTAAACATTATATTGAGTCTATTGGTTGTTAGATATAATAGACTTCCAATCATGCCTCTATAGTGCTTTGTGTCTATGGATTTTCTCTTTTCATCTTTGTCTAGGCTGATGGAGGTACTCATAGGTGTGCCTATGGGTTTACTATTTTCCATACCAAATTTTTTTTGTATCATATCTTTTATATATTTTGTTTGACTTATAAAAGTCCCATTTATTGCTTGTTTAATTTGTAGTCCAAGAAAATAGTTTAATTCCCCCATGAAGCTTATTTCAAATTCTTCTTGCATACATTTTGCAAATTCTTTACATAGATGTTCATTTGTAGCACCAAATATTATATCATCTACGTAGATTTGAACTAAAAGTAAATTATTTTTCTTATTTTTAATGAACAAGGTGCTATCAATTTATCCTCTTAAAAATCCTTTCTCAATTAGAAATTCACTAAGTCTTTCATACCAAGCCCTAGGGGCCTATTTAAGTCCATACAAAGCCTTAGTTAGTCTAAATACATGGTTAGGATTTTCAATATCCTCAAAACTAGGGGGTTGTTCAACATATACCTCTTCATTGATATATCCATTCCAGAATGCACTTTTGACATCCATTTGGTATAACTTAAACTCTTTGTAGGAAGCATAGGCTACAACATTCTAATAGCTTCCATTCTAGCTACAGGGGCAAAGGTTTCATCATAGTCTATTCCTTCTTCTTGACATACCCCTTTGCTACAAGTCTAGCTTTGTTTCTAGTGATTATACCATTTTCATCCTTTTTATTTCTAAATACCCATTTAGTTCCTATGATCAAATGATTTTTCGGTTTGGGTACTAATTTCCATACTTGACTTCTTTCAAATTGGTTTAATTCTTCTTGCATTGCAACTATTCAAGATTCATCCTTAAGAGCTTCTTTAATATTTTTAGGTTCATTTTGGGATAGGAATGCATAATGATTGCAAAGGTTCTTTAGTGAAGATGTATTAGCCATACCTCTAGATGGTTCACCTATAATTTGTTCTTGAGGGTGATCTTTCTTATATTTCCATTCTTTTGGAATTCCATATTTTCTATGAGTTCACCTTTTGACTTTTCTTTGATTATTTCATTTTTCTCCTTGATTTCTATCTTGTCCTCCTTTTTGAATACATCATCTTTTTCTTCATTTTTAACCTCTCTTGAAAGAGGGCTAGATTCATCAAAGTCTACATGAATTGATTCAACTATGGTTAGAGTTCTTTTGTTGTAGACTCTATAGGCTTTACTATTTAAGGAGTATCCTAGGAAAATGCCATCGTCCAATTTAGCATAAAATTTTCCTAAGTTGTCTTTGTTATTTAGGATGAAACACTTGCATCCCTTTATGTTAGGCCTTCTTCCTTTCCACAATTCATAGGATGTTTTGTTTAGGTTTGATCTAATGGAGACCCTATTAATTATATAGCTAGCTGTATTTACAGCTTCGACCTAAAAATATTTGGGTAGGTCATTTTCATTTGCCATTTCTTGGAGGGTTTTATTTTTCCTTTCCACAACTCCATTTTGTTGTGGGGTTCTAGGTGCCAAAAAGTTGTGATTTATGTCATATTCATTATAAAAATTTTCAACATTTTGATTCTTAAATTCTTTTCCTTGGTCACTTCTAATATTTGAGACATAATACCCTTTCTCATTTTGAAGCTTCTTACATAAAGGGATTAATGAGCTGCAACCTTCTTCTTTGTTTGCTAGGAACAACACTCATGTGTATCTTGAGTAATCATTAACAATTACAAAGGCATATTATTTTCCTCCAAAACTTTGAGTTCTAGTAGGACCAAACAAGTCTAAGTGTATGAGTTCTAGGGGTCTACTAGTTGATATATGTTTCTTCTTTTTGAAACTTTTCTTGGTTTGTTTTCCTAATTGACAAGGATCACACACTTTATCTTTGACAAATTTTGTTTTAGGCAAGCCTTTAATTAAATTTCTTTTAGAGAGCTTGGATATAAGATCCATGCTAGCATGTCCTAACCTCCTATGCCAAAGCCAACTATTTTCACTCATGGCTGCTAGGCAAGTTATGTCTTGAGAGATTAAACTATCAAAATTTATGTAATAAACATTGTTCGTTCTAAGTGCAGTGAATAATGTTTTTTGATTCTTAGAATGTCGTATTATGCATTTGTCTCTCTTAAACATTATTTCTCATCCTTTGTCGCTAAGTTGACTAATACTTAGTAAATTATGCTTTATACCATCTACTAACAAGACATCATCTATAGAAAATGAAGAGTCTTTACCTATTTTACCTATTCCAATGATCTTGCCTTTTGCATTGTCACCGAAGGTTACAAATCCTCCATCCTTTGGAGTGAGAAAGGTGAACTTAGATTTATCTGCCATCATATGCCTTGAATATCCGCTGTCCAAGTACCATTTATCCTTAGACGGAGTGGTCCTAAAGCAAACCTACAAGAAAGGATTCAAGTTGTTACTTTTGGAACCCAAACCTTCGTAATTTTCTTTAAATTTTGTCTATTTTTAGCATTTATCTTCCACTCATTCTTTACTTTAATATACTTTTTCTTAAGTGGAAAATTAAACATTATGTGTCCTTTCTCAGCTTCTTGATTTTCAAACCAGTTTCGTTTTCTACCATTGCTTTCCAAATTTTAAAAGCATCAAAAATATCAGATTTATACTTCATAAAGTAAACCCATACCTTCCATGAATTATCATCGATAAAAGTGATGAAGTAATGCTTTCCACTTGTGGACAAAACAGTTGTTGATCCCCATATATTTAAATGGACGAGCTCAAGTCACTCCTTCTTCGGGGTACTGATGTTTGTTTGGAAACTTACTGTCTTCTGCTTTCCAAATATGCAATTCTTATATGTGTAAATCTTCACCGACTGTAAATCACTCAACTTAACCTTTGAGTGCATCACCTTGAGTCCCTTCTCACTTAGGTGTCTGAGTCGTTGATGCCATAAGTTGCTATTATCATTTCCAGTAGCAACTGTAATAGATATGCATGCATCAGGAGTTACATAAAGAGTACCACTTTTCTTACCTCGAGCAATTGTCAATGCACCCTTTGAAATCTTCCATTCATCACCAATGAAAGATATGTTGTATCCTTCATCTGCCAATTAACAAACTGAGATAAAATTCTTCCTTAGGTCTAGAATATACCTGACATCTCTCAGTTTCCATACTGACCCATTCATTTTGATCTTCATTGTCCCCTTACCTGCAATGTCGTAAGGTTGATCATTGCCCAGATATACTTTACCAAATTTACCTTATGTATACTCCTCTAGGCAATCTCTGCTATAAGTGGCATACAATGAAGCTCCAAAGTCTAACAACCAAGACTTCTTTTTGCTCTCCAAAGAGCAAATCAACAAATTATCATTTTCTGAAGCAACATTTGCTTCTGTCTTTGCACTCATCTCGTATTCTTTCTTCTGACTTCAGCATTGGTTCTTGTAATGACCAATTTTTCCACAGTTCCAGCACTCAATAATTTTTGTGCTTTGGGAACCTGTGTCCTAAGAACCTCTAGGATTTTTAGATTTAGATTGCCTGGTTGTTTGATCGTCCATGCCTATTTTCTCTGCCTCGACTTTCCATGTTCAAGGCTGAACTCGAAGTGAAGCCATGGTTTGACTGCATTCTGATTTCCTCCGTTAAAATCATACTGACGACCTCATTGTACACAAGCTTTGATTTCCCTGCGGAGCTACTGATTGCAGTAACAACACCATTCCAACTTTCGGACAACTAATTGAGAATCAGTAAGGCACGAATCTCATTATCAAAACGTTATCCTGACTGAGGCGATTTGATCTGACAACTTGTTGAAATTATTCAAATATCTACTAAAACTTTCACGGTGGATGATATATGCTTGATATTGAATGCCACAGAATTTGACAACGTCATTCTGATGGCTCCGAGGGCTTTTCGATCAATTAACTCCCACTCATCCTTATTCATAGATTCTGGCTTACCCTTCAATGGTAAGTGCAATTCCTTCCCAATCAAATAATCTTCTATCTGCATCTTCCAAAAAGTGAAATTGTTGCCATTGACATTTTGATTTTTGAGTTATTTTCATTTGACATCTCGATTTGCTGATCTAGAAATGGAATTATCTCAAATGGATAGCATGGTTGGATCTGAAATAGTCAAAAACCTTATAAATGGTTCAAGTAGTTTGGAAAATGGACCTAAAATGACTCCAAAAAACTCAGTCAAAGTTCAGGTCAAACTCAATCAGTGCTTCTGTGGCAGGCTGGCATGGCAGTGCTGACATGGTAGTGGGGTCCACTTGCTGATGTTGTAGTGGGGTCCACCTACAAACGTGTCATTATGGGGTAATAGGCTGTCGTGGCAGTGCGGCCCACTTGCTAACGTGGCGCGCTGATGTGGCGGCTGACTCAATGCTGTTGACGTGGCCGAGCTATGAGACGGCGGATCAGATCTGGTTTGAGGACCAAGTCTCGGGTTGATCTGGTTTGAGTGAGTCTCCAATTAGGTCGGGTGTTGTCTATATCAGGTTGAGGCGGTTTGGGCGAGGAAGACACGTCGGCGCCCGTGTGGTGCATAAGCGGTAGGTTACTGGCGCGTGGCAAGGCGTCCTGCTCCGACGAGGCGCGTGGCGCATGTAGCTTGGTCTGAGCTCCTTTCAAGCTCTGGCTTGCATGATTTGCTTCCTCTCGGCAAGGTGAAGGTGATGATGGCCTCAAAACTTAGTTTCGAGCCACTTGACAAAGTTCTATTTTCGGTGTACCACTCCAATCTGGCTTTTTCTACTCCAACCTAGCTCTGATACCACTTGTTAGGACCCTGTGAGCAACTAGAAAATATATGAAACCACAAATTTAATGTGATTTGGTCAGGATCGTCCTACGTCCACGAAGCATACCACAAAGTCACTATTCACTAGAAAAATACAACTCTTTTCCTCCTCTCACTCTCTTCCTCCTCTCTTTCTTCTCTCTGCTCTTTGTGCTTCTCTTGTACATATTACGACTTCCAAAGCTCTCTATTTATAAGGCTTGGAATCAATTTACAATTAAATACATTAAATCAAAAGGAGAAGTTTTATCCATTTAAATTAAATGGTGGATAAATGTCCAGCTTGCAACACGTTTCCAACTCTTCATGCGTCTCCAGCTTCTAGCTCCAACTATATCTCCTGTCTCCAACTACAACATAAAAAACCAAATCCCTAAAAAAAAACATGCTTATATTGTGAAAGGAAAGGGCACATTCGTTACACTTGCCCATTTAGGGGTGCCAGAGGCAAAGAAAGGAAAATGGTATGGGTTGTTAAGAAAACAAACCCCTTAGGACCCAAGGAAGAATGAGTACCAAAGCAACTTACATAATTTTTAGAATTGTTCTTCCTTAGATCTTAGGATTAGTTAGTTAATAAGAATCAAAGTAAAAAGGGATAGTGATGACTAAGTACTTGGATAGTGGATAGTGCTTAAGATGTCAAATCCTAGTATATGCATCTACTATACTAAGGATTTTAGAGATGTGAGCCAGTATGAGAAATTCAAATGACACATCCAATATGATCTTTTAACTCATACATCCCTCACAATATTAGCGAATAGTTTACCAAGTTGATTTGACTAACTAGGATTGCAAAGTATGCTACCTACTAAAGTAGATTTAGGACTAGTATGTGACACGTTGTCATCCTCCATGTCCACTACATTCCCCTTATTCAAGTCGCCTAACATTTCGATTAACCCTTCTGAACGTGTATCACCACCACCACCTATATTGGCCCCCTCATCTTCATCTTCTTCATCATCACTTAAAATTGTGTACTCTTCATTGTGAAATACCCATCTAGTGTAGCTTTTGTCCATTCCATAGTCTAATAAATGTTTTCCTGCCAAATCAATGTGCCAAAATGTTAAGTTTTGACATTTCTTGTAAGGACACCTTATTTTACTTGATTTTTCTAGACGAGGATGCACGAACTCTATGCAATCATGTTCCTTTTTGACGTATTATGACAAAAACCTACCCCAAGCCTTCATCCAACTCTTATCTATGTTCATTAATTAGCGTATAACATGTTCAAGTAAGTGATGTTGATTATATTCTCATAATATTTATGAGGCATGCATCATGAATCTTAAAATCAACCACCTTTTGTCTAAAGGGTACGGATCCTATCCCATTCAGGAATGGTGCATTTACATTGCAGTCAATCGCTCAAATTCCTTAATCATAGTCATTCTAAATTTCAGCAGCATCTCCCCATGGTTTTCCAAGTACACAAGATGGGGGAAGTGAACATGTTGTTAGTTTTTTATCACTATCAAATTTTCATGACACCCCACTATGCACCCAGAGAACATAACTTGAGACTATATTGAAATATGTAATGATAATAAACAAAGCGTGAACAATGACAACAATATATATACAACTTCCTAAACTATCCACACATTGTACAATTCAAGAATGGTTGAAATACAAACATCCCTAATCGTAAATGAAATAAATAATTAACATGTTCCATTCATTATTAATCTACATAATATGACTAATAATCAATTGAATATTAATTGATTTGTCTCAAATTTAAGATAAGACATGAATGTATAGTCATGATTCTTGAACGGGTCTAAGCTTCAATGAATACATGCAAATAATGAATAAAAGTATAAACAAAATATGATTTTTTTTAGCTCTATCCAACAGAAGATACTAGCTCGTAGCTGCCCCAATTTTACAGATTCCATCACAAACTAAAAGCAAAACCTTTGTTTGGGCTATGTTATGATTTAGGTTATGTTATAAATTAATACCTATGATTTTTTTTTAGAGGAGAAGACTTAATAAGGTCTTGTCCCCCAACATTTGTGTACTTTGCATGAGGAGTGAAGAGACTTGTTCACATCTCTTTCTTCATTGCCCTTAGTCAATTTGATTAATATAATTGACTAAAAGGAGTAAGTAAGCCCAGATTTATTTTGTGATTGCCGTACTTTGGGCTTATATATATAGGTTGGTGATATCAACCTTGTTGATATGGTGGGTTAAAAATCACATGTCAAGTGTCATTGACTTGGAGTTTACAATGACCAAAAAGGAACTAGTCTTACTAAAATTCTCCTAAAGAGTAAAGAAGTCACACTCATGCAGTGGCAACATTATGCCAAGTCTAGTCCAACCACACTTATTCTTATCCAAGGAAATACTCAACCATACTCATTTTTTGATGGATTGAATAACGTATAGATTTCTATATAAATGGTTCTTACCCTTTCTGACTGCTCAATCAAGCTTGATAAAATCTCCATCACTATGTCAAACACAAGTGTGAGTAACGGGAGAGAAGATCAAATAATTTTCCGCATAACAGAGACTTGGTCATCAAAAATAGAAGGAAAGAAGAGCTAATTGCATCGAATTTTTTTTAACATTGAAATTTGCAAACCAGATTCTGGTCAGGAGACAATCAACAAATGATTCCAACATTGTAGCGCCCCGAACTCGGGGGGGCCCAGAGTGCTATACTGCCTATGTATATCTCTGATACCATAATCATAATAACTTGAACTCGAGGTGGGGAACTAGGTTCACCTATTCATAACTCATACTAACAACACAACAGAAACATATATATACAAAATTCCTAGATACAATATCAAAGTTCTAAACCTTCATATTTACACAAGTATCTCCCAAGCTAATACAAGCCATAAAATGTATACACATTTGTGTCTCACTAGTACTAACTTTAAATCAAAATCCAGACTAGTTCCACCTCGAAACTCCCTAAGCTTGGCTCCCTGGATTTCCTGAAATGTTGGAATTTATTGGTGTGAGACACTTCTCAGTAAGACGGAATAGATTATTGTTAGTGTGTGGCAACATGAGTTCTAGTGTAGCATACCATATAACCTTTAATAATTAACTTTAACTGGTAAATCATGTAAATCTATACACACACACAAATATATATATATATATATGGAAATATACATGTTTTTCTACTTAAACATACTTTATCATAATAGATTCATCTGTGAACGTAAATTATCTATTATATCTATACATAAAGGATTTTCCCCTTACCCGATGGACATTCATATAACATCATGTAATAACCCTACATGATTGGGTTGTGCGGCCTCGTAGGCTGGACTTAGCAATGGCTGGCCTACCATGCTAAGTCAAACGTAATAGTCTATAAGTACGATTGGCCTACCCAGCCTGGTCTAGACTACTAGGGGGGTACTCTAATCTTTTCTAGGTACAAAAGACTATATAACACCAACACTTTATCTGAGAAGTGTGGTTGCATTAACATAACATAATAGTTGTGATACTGAGCTTCTTTAACATATCTGATCCATCGAGGTTCTTATACCATATCATACTGTCTGCATACATAATGATTCTACTACGTGATTTAATTTTATAAAATCTATCTGAATCAGCATAAGTTGTCTGAATTGTACTCAGCATATAGCCGTCTGAATAGTACTCGGTATATAGCCGTCGGAATTGTGCTCAGCATAAAGCCGTATGAATTGTCATATCATAATTATGTATAAATTTGTCTTTTCATGATTTGTATAAATATGTACTTTACTGTATATCTTCATAAAACATACTTACAAGTTTATTTATGTAGTAATAAATTCATTATTCATGCCACACAATTTGAGTAAATATTTCCAAAAATCTGATATAACCAAATACCTGTAGTTTAATATAATTCCAAAATATTTCGAAAAATCTGATATATTCAAATACCTGCAGTTTAATATAATTCCAAAATATTCCCAAAAATATGATATAATCAAATACTACAATTTAATAATTAAATACTACAATTTAATCGATTATTTTTTATGAAAATAATTGACATAATCTACTCCCCTTACCTTAGCCTTGGAGTGGTGCCTAGGATCCCCAAATGATGATTCCACTCCGATTAACTTGTTAAAGATTGTCACTAGGACCCTATGGTGTTCGTTTTTCGATTTGGCTGGGAAACAAAGAGGAATCCTAGAGAGAGAGAGAGATTTTGAGGAGAGAGAAAGTGAGAAATTGGATTCTAGGGGGGTCTTCAATTCAATTTCATCCATGAAGCTTCTTTCTAAAGCTTCAAGTTAAGTAATTTATATATATATATATATATATATATATATAATATTGTAATATTATATTATATTATATTCTTTTAATGTATTATTATATTATATTATATTATTTAATTAATAATTATTATATAAATAATTAATTATTTAAATAAAATAAATAATTAATTAATTAATTAAAATTATTTTTTAATTATTATTATTATTATTATTATTATTATTATTATTATTAGGATCACTACATCCTCTGCTCCTTATAAAAATTTCTTCCTCAAAATTTGCTAATTTACACTTATCACAACCTCCTCTGGGAATCAATGAAATGTTTATCTAACTCCAAGAAGAGCCGGCGGCCACCCACATAGCGGTTTTGTCCCAAATTTTATTAATTACCCTCACTTATGGTGGAGGAATACTGTGGTTACATAAACAGGTTCTGGGAGATTACAAATAGTTAAATCAAAACTCTCCCAAAACCACTTATGATTTAAAACCAAAATGGAATGGTTACAACTAAACAAATTAACTATACAACATACACTAACTAAATATTCACTTGAACTGTCACAATTATTTGATTAATACTAGGCCTCACTGAAAAGGTATGGGTACCTTTAGCGTATTTCCTCCTCTAGTTCCCATGAAACTTCCTCAATTGCACGGTTCCTCCAAAGTGCGTTTACCAACAAAATTTTCTTAGTACTTAATTCTTACCTTTTCTAATCTAGGATCTAAACTAGCACTTTATCATAGGATAAAGTATCTTCAAGCTCCAATGCCTCATAACTTATTACGTGTGACGGATCTAGGACGTAATTCTTCAATATAGAAACATGAAATACGTCGTGGGTTCTGGATAATGCTTGGGGTAACGCTAACTTGTAGACAACTAGATTGATTCTTTCTAGTATCTCAAATGGCCCAATATACCTAAGGCTTAGCTTACCTTTCTTCTCAAATCTCATAACTCCTGTCATAGGTGCAACTTTGAGGAATACATTATCTCCTACACCAAACTCTAGCTTCCGTCGGCGAGTATCTGCATAACTTTTTTGTTGGCCTAACAAGACTTATGAATATTATTTTGATGATAACAAATCTAGGGAATTTAACATTTTTTGGTTAAAGTGATGATGTTTCAGGAAATAAGCGTATAAGTTCAAGATCAAGGTGATCACAAGCCTTTATTGAAAAGTCTACATTCCAAAGAGGTGATTAGATGAAAGCTTAAAGAATACTAAAGCTCAAGGTCAAGATGGACTCAAAGAAAGACATACATCAAGACTTCACATTTAGATAGTTTTTAAGTCTTGAGAGAGTCTTATGTAAGTACTTCAATTAAAAGTCAATATGGATGCTTTGAAACTCACTAGGATTAATTATTGACTTAGAGACTAAATTTTGAAAAACCCCAGAAAATATCTTCAAAAGACTCAAAGTAATTAGGCAAGTAAAAGCTCACAAAAGTTTTTGGAAACAAACAATATGAAAGCATGAATTTTGCCTGTCCGGGCGACTGACCCATTCTGGTTAGGCGACTGACATTTATGCTGAATTATTTTGGGAAGACAAAATAAGCCTAGTCGACTAACCCAAGTGAGTCCAAGCGACTGACCCCATTCTAACTTTAATATTTCACTGAACTTCAAAGTCCAGGTGACTAACCCCGATATGTTCAGTGGACTAAACTTCGTAATGGAAAATTTTAAACAGCGAAGAAAAGTTTCCAAATTAGATTTCCTGGCCCCCAATATTTGTAAAAACTTGGAAAACACCCAAAGTAACTTGGGGAACATGAAATAAATGCTTTTTAACTCTATAAATACATGGAAAACCAAAATATTTTATACAACTACATACAATCAAGAATTACATTCAGCAATCAAGCCTTATTGCCAATACACTTCAAAAGCTTTCTTGCTCACACTCTTTGCTGAGATTTTACTGGGTCCTGCTGATCTATTCTCATAGATCTTTGTGCACGTATAATGAGTTTTTCAATCAAATAAAGAAGATCTCGGTGATAAATTTTATGAGCTTCAATTCAATTCTTTATTGATATTTTAAATTGAAGTATATATTAGTTGTGCTTTAACCTGTACTAATCAACTCTATTTTGAGAGTGATCTTTGTAAACAAGAATTGTTCTTGTTTTTTTTGTTTTTTATGATTCAAGATTATTGAATCGTTGGATTAGCGAGTGTGGGGTATCACTTGGAGAGAAGGGCTCTATCCTTACATGTGTGATTGCTAAAACTAAAAAGAGTTGAAAAAGAATTAATAAAAAGATTCATAAAGAAATTTTTAAATCCCAATTCACCCCCGTTAGGAGTACACCTTACTTTTCAATTGGTATCAAAATAAGGTTATAGAAAATCTTAAATTAGAAGTTATAAAAAGATCTCTATGGCACACCTAGGCATATCTCCCTTTGGCGAGGGTCAATCCTTAACTAGACCATATATTTTCTACGGTATAAACTACACCTTTTGGAAACAAAGAATGAGAATTTACTTACAAACTATGGATTGGAAAGCATGGAAAGTTGTCACACAAGGTGGCCTTATCCCCACTAAAATTGTTGATGGTAAAGAAATATGTAAAGAGGAAAAGGAGAAGACCGACAATGACCATAAGATGTTGCAAGTAAATTCAAGTACTATGAATGCATTATATTGTGCTTTTGATGTAAATGAATTCAATAGGGTCATGGCATGTAAATCAGGCAAAGAAATATGAGATAAATTAGAGGTAACCTATGAAGGAACAATTGATGTTAGAGATAGTAGAATTGATATGCTCACTAGTGAATATGAAGCCTTTAGGATGAACTCGGATGAAACTATCACTAGTATGGACACTAAGTTCATCCATATAATATACTCCCTCGATGCCTTGGGGAAAAACTAATCTACATATGAGATTATCTGAAAAATCCTTAGAGGACTTCCACCAATTTGGGAACCTAAAGCCACAACAATTACGAAAGGAAGAAATCTCAAGAATACCTCCCTAGATGAATTAATTGGATCGCTTCTCACCTCTGAGATGTCTATGAATGAAAGGAATTCTGAAAATAATAGAAAAAAGAAATCAATAGCCCTTAAAGCTGCAAAAGAAAGTTTTAGTGAAGAAGAAGATGGTGGATATGTCACGTTTGGCAACAATGTTAAAGGTAAAATCATTGAAATTGGAAAAATAGGTAAAGAACCTTCTCTAACTATTGATGATGTTTTGTTGGTAGATGGGTTGAAACATAATTAAGTGATAAAGGATTTGACATAATCTTCAAAAAGGAAAAATGCATTGTTAAAAGTAGAGAAAAACATAATGTTCTATTCAGCGCTAAAAGAGTTGATAACATGTATTGCATAAATTGTGAAAATCTAAAATCTCAAGATATCATGTGCTTAGCAGCCATGAATGAAGCAAGTTGGCTATGGCATAGAAGACTAGGCCACGCTAGTATGGACTTACTATAAAAATTTGTAAAAAAGAACTTAATTAAAGGACTATCAAAATATGTGATGCTTGTCAACTAGAAAAACAAATTAAGTCAAACTTTAAGAAGAAGAAACATATTTCCACTAGCAGGCCCTTAGGGCTTGTCCACTTAGATTTATTTGGCTCTACTAGAACACAAAGTCTAGGACAAAAGCAATATACTTTTGTCATTGTCGATGACTACTCCAGGTTTACCTAGATACTCTTCTCAGCCTCCAAAGATGAGGCTTGCAATATATTGATAAACTTGTGTAAAAGACTTCAAAATGAAAAAGGATATGGTGTTTTAAATATCAGGAGTGATCAAGAAAGAGAATTCAATAATAAAGATGTTGATAAATTATGCAATGAACATGAAATAAAATACAACTTTTCAGCACCCAAAACTCCACAACAAAATGGAGTTGTTGAAAGAAAAAATAGATCCCTTCAAGAAATGGCTAGGACCATGTTAAATGAACACAAGTTGCCTAAGTACTTTTGGGTTGAAGCGGTTAATACCACATGTTATGTAATGAATAGAGTTTCCATAAGATCAACCTTAAACAAAACCCCCTATGAACTATGGAAAGGAATAAGGCCTAACATAGCTTACTTTCATGTATTTGGATGCAAGTGCTTTGTACTAAATGATAAAGATGACTTAGGGAAATTTGATACAAAATCAGATGAAGGAATCTTTTTAGGATATGCATTGAATAGAAAAGCATTTAGAATCTATAATAAAAGAACACTCACAATTATAGAATCAATTCATGTAACCTTTGATGAAGTAAATCCATGGACACAAGCAATTGATATTGAAGAAGTTAAAGTTGATGCTACACAAAAACTAGAAGACTTAGAAATCATATAAGTGAAAGAAGAGAAAAATGAAGTAACTCCAAATAATGATTCTACTGAAAATTCTGAGTTACCTAAAGAATGAAAATTTTTAAGAAATCATCCAAAAGATCAAATCATAGGAGAACCATCATGAAGAGTATCAACAATATCTTCATTAAAAAAACCTATGCAATCATTATGCATTTCTATTCTAAGAAGAACCTAAGAACATTGAAGAAGCATTAAGTAATGATTCATGGATAGTAGCAATGCAAGAAGAATTAAATCAGTTCGAAAGAAATAGAGTATAAAAATTAGTTCCTAAACCCGATGATCATTCAATAATTGGAACAAGATTGGTATTTAGGAATAAAAAGGATGAAAAATGGTATTGTAGTAAGAAATAAGGAAAGACTTGCGGCTTAAGGATATAATCAAGAAGAAAGGAATAGATTATGATGAGACTTTTGCTCCCGTAACTATAATGGAAGCTATAAGAATGTTATTAGCCTATGCATCCCACAAAGAATTTAAACTATACCAAATGGATGTAAAAGTGCATTCTTAAATGGATTCATAAATGAAGAAGTCTATGTGGCACAACCTCTAGGATTTGAGGATATCCATTACCTTGATTATGTGTTTAGGTTAACAAAAGCTTTATATGGGTTAAAACAAGCTCCTAGAGCTTGATATGAGAGGTTGAGTGGATTCCTACTAGAAAATGGATTTTCAAAAGGAAACGCAGACAACACCTTGTTCATTAAATCTAAGAATAAAGATATGCTTATCATACAAATTTATGTTGATGATATCATATTTGGTGCTACAAACAATGATTTATGTAAGGAATTTGCAAAATGTATGCAAGTTGAATTGGATATGAGCATGATGGGAGAGTTAAATTACTTCCTAGGACTACAAATCAAGCAAGCTAAAAATGGAACATTTATAAATCAATCAAAATATATAAAGGATATGCTTAAGAAGTTTGACATGGAAGGTAGCAAGCCTATAGGAACACCAATGAGTACTTCCATAAGTCTTGATAAGGATGGAAAAGGAAAACCAGTTCACATGAAATACTATCGAGGTATGATAGGTAGTCTATTACACTTGACAGCTAGCAGATGAGATATAATGTTTAGTGTATGCATGTGCACCTAGTTTCAATCAGCTCCTAAGGAATCTCACCAAATAGTGGTAAAAAGAATCTTAAGATATTTGATAGGCACTATTGACTTAGGTCTATGCTATCCTAAGGACACTGGCTTTGAGATGATTAATTATTCAGATGCAGATTATGCGGGATGTAAAATTGATAGAAAAAGTGTAAGTAGAACTTGTCATTTTCTAGGACGATCTCTTGTGTCTTGATTCTCCAATAAAAAAAAATTCGTAACCTTATCTACTGCTGAAGATGAGTATGTGGCAGCAGGTAATTGTTGTGCATAAACACTCTATATGAAACAACAATTAAAAGACTTTAATTTAGAGTACTTAGATATACCTATAAAGTGTGATAATACTAGTGTTATAAATATTTCCAAAAATCTTATATCATACTCAAGAACCAAGCATATAGACATAAGACATCATTTTATAAGAGATCATGTGTAGAAAGAAGATATTTTACTTGAATTCGTGAATACAAATGACCAATGGGCGGATATTTTCACCATACCTCTTCCAAAAGATTGGTTTATATCAATAAGAAGAGAACTTGGCCTATTACATAGTAGGGAAGTTGTTTAGGAAGGATACATGAAGAGTGAAAGAGTTTATTTGAAAGATTGGTGAGGTCAGGCTACTGAGCCTATGACCCTAGTCAACTGACAAGCTACTAACTTGTAAAAATTAAAATTCGCTAATTCCCATTCAACTGACCTTGTTTCATCACTCACCCAAACTCACTTCTCTTTGATCTCCATTGATTCTAAATCTCAAAATCCTCCGATCAAAGTGAGAAAATCATCTTCCTACATCACCTACCCACGATTCCTAGGGTTTTAAACATTCAATTATTTTCCTCTGAAATCAAAATGCCATGAACAAAAATTACGACAAACCGCGGTGCGACTTTGGGAAAGTATGATAAAAATATTGAGAGATGGCTCATTGCTCCTCACGCCAAGCAACGATATCAAAAGTATCTTCGCTCTACAGAACCCATCCTAAGTAAAATCCTTGATATCATGTTCTTTGAATAAGAGTTTCCCAATATTCTACCGATGTTTGGGGAGATAGGTTGGAAAAACTTTGTTGTCTATCAATCAAAATGGATTTATCCGAATTTTGTAAACATCTTTTATGAAAATATGGTGCAAGGAGAATCGGTACTCACTATCGAAGTTAGGAGAAAGGCAATCACCCTAACTCCATAAACAATTGCCCCCATTCTCCATATTGGCCAAGGTGACTTTAAGTGTCCAGCTTTTGCACAAACTTGGATTATGGAACAAGGCTTTACCCCCAAGGAATTTGTACCATTAATAATGGTTGAAGAGCCCGTATATTTTGGAAATCCTCCTTTGTATAAGCAATTGAACATCCAAGCGTAGATTCTTCAAAAAATAATCACCTACAATATTTTGCCCCAAGCTGGTTCACATGACTATATGTCATACGTAGATTGCTTTGTTATGTGGTGCTTATTGAAAGAAGCTCAATTTTTCAAATTTGATCCTTAAATGGATGAATTCTAGATTAGAAGCTTGATGATTTACTCTTCCATACGGCGGCATTCTTAACCTCCTGTTTGCTCACCTTGATGTCACCACTCCCACTGAGTTGTTCATTAAACAAACTTGATACAATCTTTTCTCCTCACAACTCTGAAACAAATGGGATACGAGGAACATGAATAGGGTTGGTTTCTGAAAGGAAGACGACCACCAAGACAAGCAGCTAAACCAGCTCCTGATCAGTAACAAGAATACGAGCTTGAAGATCCTTCTTAGTTTATTCCATTTTATCATCAATTCACTACTTTCATTAGTGATATGCGTTTAGGACTTTAGTCTCTTCAGGAGAGCTTTGCCTCACTTCAATCTACCTGTTCCTCACTTGACCAATGGCTTAGTCGTATGGAACAACATCGGTCTAATTCCTCATGCACTATATATCCTATGGACATTAGCTCTGTAGTGATGATGCATCTGATGAAGACTCTGAGGAAGATAAAGAAGATGATTAAGGCATTGAAGAAGATGCAATTGATGATACAACTGATGATGATTGATATTGCTTTTTTTGCTATTTTTGTGTTTATCTCAGTTATCTTTGTTCCATCTTTGTATTTGATCTATATCTCAACTTTAATTTTCTTTCTTCCATTTAGTTTGTATCTCTAGTTGTTTTTGACACTATGTACACCTCTGGATGAATGTGAATTTTTTTTTTGTGCGCTATTCTATGTTTACATTTGCCTTTACTTTGTTACTTTTCTCTTTTTGATTGATGTCAAAAGGGGGAGAACGTTTAAGCAAAAATGAGGGCAAAATTGATATAAATAGATAAATAGAAAAATTGAGGAGATAAAATGCAAAATTGAGAAAATTTGAGAAAAATTGAGCTAAAATGAAGAATATGAGATATATTGATATGAGACATGATATGATGTTGCTAATACTGATATGATGATATGATGATATGAACTATGATGCACTGATACTTGATTGATATATTGATTTTGAAAAATGAACTTACATGGAATCTGAAATTGAATCTCGAACTATTTGATCATATGAATGATTTTTTTTATCAAAATATTTCTAAAAGTGTGCTTATTGTAAGGGGGAGCCTTATCAAGGTTCACTCACTTTTGCTCCTTATTTGTCATCATTAAAAAATGGGAGATTGTTGGCCTAACAAGGCTTACGAATCTTATTCTAATGATAACAAATTAAGGGAATTTAACTTCTTCTGGTTAAAATGATGATGTTTCACGAAACAAACATATAAGTTTGAGATCAAAGTGATCTCAAGCCTTTATTGAAAGTCTACATTCCAAAGAGGTGATAAGATGAAAGCTTAATTGCTCAAAGATAAACAAAATTGATGCAAGCTTAAAGAATATTGAATCTTAAGGTCAAGATGGACTCAAAGAAAGACATACATGAAGACTTCGCATTTAGATTGTTTTTAAGTCTTAAGAAAGTCTTATCTAAGTACTTCAATTAAAAGTCAATATGGATGCTTTGAAGTTCATTAGGATTAATTATTGACTTAGAGACCAAATTTTGAAAAACCCCGAAAAATATCTTCAAAAGAGTCAAAGTAATTTGGCAAGTAAAAGCTCACAAAAGTTTTTTGGAAACATACAATATGAAAACATGAATTTTTCCTGTCCATCTGACTGACCTATTCTAATGAGGCGACTAACATTTATGCTGAATTAATTTTGGAAGACAAAATAGGCCCGGTTGACTAACCCCTGTGAGTCCAGGCGACTGACCCCATTTTGACTTTGATATTTCGCTGAAATTCAAAGTCTAAGCGACTAACCTCAATAATTCCAGTCGACTGAACTTTGTAACGGGTATTTTTAAATAACGAAGAAAAGTTTCCAAATAAGATTTTTTGTTCCCCAGTCTTTGTAAAAACTTCGGAAACACTCAAAGTAACTTGGGGAACACAAAATAGATGCTTTTTAACTCTATAAATACATGGAAAACCAAAATATTTCATACTACTACATACAATCAAGAATTACATTCAGCAATCAAGCCTTGTTGCCAATACTCTTCAAAAGCTTTCTTGCTCACACTCTTTGCTGAGATTTTACTTTGTCTTGCTTATCTGTTCTCACCAATCTTTGCACACATATACTGAATTTTTCAATCAAAGAAAGAAGATCCCAGGGATAAATTTTCTAAGCTTCAATTCAATTCTTTATTGATATTTTAAATTGAAGTATATTAGTAGTGCTTTAACCTGTACTACTCAGCTCTATTTTGAGAGTGATCTTTGTACACAATAATTGTTCTTGTTTTTTTTGTTTTTGATGGTTCGGGATTGTTGAATCATTGGATTAGTGAGTGTAGGGTATCACTTGGAGAGGAGGGCTCTATCCTACTTGAAGGTGTGTGTAAACGGTTTGCTCTACCCGGTTAAAGGAGTGGTATAGTGAAATCCTTGGGTGGTGTACCTAAGGTGAGGACGTGGGCGGGTATAGCCGAACCTCATAAAAAACTCAGTGTCACTCTCTTCCCTATTCTCTTTTAAATTTTGGCACATATAAACTGCGTGGATGCTTATTTAAATAGCTAGAAATTATTTTGTGATTGGGATTTGCGGAAATCTTCTAAGGGAGTACGTTGACTGAATCTTACGAAAGCCTTCTAAGGGAGTACATTCATTATACAGGTTAGTCATCAGTTACAGATCAATATCAAAAGATTGAATCTTGGAAGCTTGTTAGAATTGTTATAATATTTCATATTGTGAATCATATCTTGATTGATTGAATTGGCTTATTGAGTTTTGGTTTAATTTGCTTAAAGAAGTATTGAGAAACTTGCAAAGCATTTTAATTGATATACTCATCCATAAAGACTTAAAATTAAATTGATGCTTGACTGAAATTGTGATTGAAAATCAAACCTTATATGTGTGATTGCCGAAACTAAAAAGTGTTGAGAAATAATTAATTAAAGGAGTCATAAAGAAATTTTTAAATCCCAATTCACCCCCTCCCCTTTTGGGAGTACACCTTACTTTTCATTTCCTGTCAACTCTAGGATGTTTTAATTCTTTCCTAAATAAGTCTGATTTTCTCATAAGTTTGCTGTACAATTTTCAGCCCCAAAATTTGCCTTTCACCCACTTCATCCCAATATAGTGGAGTTCGGCACCTCCGACCATATAATGCTTCATACGGTGCCATTCCAATACTAGCCTGGTAGCTATTATTATAAGCAAACTCCACCAGTGGCAGATACAGAATGCATCTACCCTCAAAATCTAGCACGTGAGCTCGCAACGTATCATCCAGTATCTGGATTGTCCTTTCTGACTGTTCGTCAATCTAGGGATGAAAAGTTGTGCTAAATGTCAGCTCAGATCCCAAGGCCCACTATAAACTCTTCCAGAACTGGGATATGAACTGTAAGCCCCGATTTGATACAATGGATACTGGCACGCTATGAAATCTTACTATCTCCTGAATGTAAAATTCTGCTAATCTATTCAATCTTGATTAGAAGGAAGTGGGCAGTCTTTGTCAGACGGTCTACTACTACCCAAACGGCATTTTGCCTATGCAGTGCTGGTGACAATCCCCTGACGAAGTCCATGGAAATGTGTTTCCACTTCCATTCGAGAATGTGGAGTGATTGCAATAGTCATGTCGGTCTTTGATGCTCAGCCTTTACCTGCTGACATGTCAAGCACTGCTCTACGTATCAAGCAATTTCTCTTTTTATATTATTCCACCAGAAAGATTCCCATAGATCTCGATACATTTTAGTGCTTCCTAGATGCACTGTATAGAGGGAACGATGTGCTTCTTATAGAATAATTCTTTTAATCTCAACATCATCAGGTACACAGTCTAGTATGGAACCTAAAAACTCCATCATCTGAGATATTAAAATTTGTGCCCAGCCCGCTTTACACTTTATCTAGAATCTTTACTAGCTCTGTATCTTTCATCTGAGCAGTCTTAATCCTCTCCAATAAAGTGGGTTGAACTACCAAACTTGCAATGAATGCTTGAGGACTTCACCCTACTAGTTCCACACCAAGCCTTTCTAGATCCATCTTGATCTGATGTTGGGTTACCATTACTGATACTGAGGCATTCCCTGACTTCCGGCTCAAGGCATTGACTACCACATTACCTTTCCCTAGGTAACTGATGGTACAATCGTAATCATTTATCAATTCCAGACATCTTCTCTACTTCATATTTAGTTCCTTTTGTGTAAATAAATACGTAAGGCTTTTGTGATAAGTGAATATCTCACATCTTTCACCATATAAATAATGCCTTTAAATTTTCATCGCAAAAAAACCACCGCAGCCAACTCCAAATCATGCGTAGGGTAGTTCTTCTCATACTCCTTGAGTTTTTGAAAAGCATAAGCTATGAATTTTTCCTATGGCATCAAAAAATAGCAAAGCCCTTCCTGGGACGCATCACTATAAATCACGAAACCGTCATTTCCTGATTAAATAGTCAATACTAATGCAGTGATGATTCATTGCTTTAATTTCTAAAAACTTCGTTCACATTCATATGTCCATTCAAGCTTCATTTTCTTCCTCTTCAACCATGTCATAGGACCCAATAGTTTAGAAAATCCCTCCACAAATCGCCAGTAGTACCCTGCTAGACCTAAGAAACTTTTGACCTCCTGAACATTTTTCAGTCTTACCCATTCCACTACTGCCTCTATTTTACTTGGGTCTACAAAAACGCCATCCCTAGATATTACGTGCCCAAGGAATGTGACTTTCTCCAACCATGTTGGAAGTTCCCGCGTCGCTACTACCTCTAGCATTTGCATTGTTATTCCCAGAGTTCATTCTTGAAAATAGAATAGAATAGTGTTGACTTTTTGAGTCTGTCTCCTATTTTGATTATCACAAACCCCAGTATCTCATCTGTGTGCTAAGTGTATGAACAGGTTTACTTTTCTAAGCATGGATGACAGATGAGAAATGGAAGCCAAGAAGCAATTAAAGGAGCACATCTTTCGGCGAATTCCACGAAATTGCAGAGGAGCGAAGCATGAAGTTTTTGTTTATTTTAAGTTGTATTTTTATATTTATCATTTGGGTCTGTAATAATAATCCAAGGTTTGTAATAATTAATGTATGGCATGCATGGTAGCAACTATAAGCTCAAAGACCTTAGACAAGACTTTGGTCGACCGACACTAGGTTTTTAGGCTAAATTAAAAATCTTAGGTCATAGACAGACCATAGGTCCCTTCACATTCACTTAGGAAAATCTCCTATATCCTAAAATCCATAACTATGCAAATAGGGGTAAACCATACTCAAAAAAAGGACCAAGTTCTTAAGTTTAAAAGGGCTTCGAGCGACAGAACCGTGCACGTTAAAAATGCCTCGGTCGACTGAACAGTTGAAAATTCAAACTATTGACCATGGCTTGGGTGACTGAACAAATTTGAAATGAATGTCTACAGTCGATCGAACCTTAGAGCGATCACTTTTCACCTTTCATGGGCACCCAAACTTTGAGTTCATTTTTACTCTAGGCGATCGAATTCTTAAGTTTGGCAAACCGAACTATTCGTCAGACGATCGAACCTCAAGTAGTTTGGAAATTGCCTTAGACTCGGCCACGCAAACTGCTTATCAGGCACCCAACCAAAAAATCAATTGTTCTGTATGTGTCTATTCGGGCGACCAAACCTAAGGTCCGGGTGACCGAAACTCTCAGATTGCTCTACTTTTTAATTGCAGTAACTCGAGTTAATTAAGGGTAAATTGGTTTTAAAATTTAATAAATAATTTTAAGAATTCCCTATGTGTCCTAATGGCCATATTTTTGTAAGAACCTATATATATATATATATATATATATATATATAAGTTCATTTGCAAAGATTAAGGAGGGATTAGAGATTAGATTAAAAATTCCTCTCTCTAAAATTCCTTGAGCCGTCAAGCCTATATACCTCACATATACTCATTCCCTTGCAAAATCTTATTAAGTGAGAGTATCTTTGAGATCACCCACACTTCCTATACAAGCTTACACTCTCTTGGTTGTGATTGCTTGTTGTTTCTATTGAGAGTTAAGCCCAAAAGTCTTCTCCCTTGATTTAATCAATAAAATATTTTGTGGGGAAAATTTTGTAAGCTTGTGAGTCTTTGCACTCTTATTGCAAGAATCTTGAGCTTGTCTAGTGTTTTTGTAGAAAATATTTTTTGACAAGCTTATGTTGCAAATATCTCTTGTGCTTGAGTTTCTGGAAATCTTTTTAAGATGATGATTATACTTTGAAATCTTTGAAGCCATATTTATGGTTGATATATATATTGTTTCAAAGATATTATTATATCACACTCTCACACTCTAATTGCCTATTGACATTATCTTGAGAGTTGTAGATTTACATATCTTCACTGAGCTTATAGATCTTATCATTTGGAAGTGCATTGGTTATACTGGTACAAATATGCTTATTGGAGAAGCACATATTTTTGTACAAAAAAGTTGTATTGATTATTTGTTTTCCAGGCATGGCCTGAAGGGGTGTAAATCCAGCCCGGAAGGATTGTACGTAAAGGTTGAGGTCAGCCCTGGTAATTTGACCTGGTTGTAACTGGTGCCACTCCACTTTAAGTGAGCATTAGTGGTAATTCTTAGACTTGCGAGCTGAGGCGGGGACGTAGGCAGTATTGGCCGAACCCCGATAACATATCATGCGTGCACTGTTTTATATCTCTGCAATTTAATTTCCAGCACTTTATATTCCTGCACATATATGTTATATTTAATATATTGTGATTGTTGCACATGATTAATTTCCGCATATCATTATCTGCGTGATTGGTATATGATTATAAAGACCCTAGGTTGTGTATTACTAATACCTGGTTAAACCTAGGAATAAGTTTTTTAAAATTCCAATTCACCCCCCCTCCCCTCATGGGAATACACCAATTCCAACAAATAGTCTCAAAATCCTGATATCATAACGCAATAGATACATTTACCTAACTAAGAAAACAAAAAATACCCTCATACAACCAAATAACTTAATGTCCATGATCCCAATTAAAAATCCAGTCTTGCTGCTCAAAAACAAAAACCGATGATAGTTCGTCATGGCTTTCCTAAAACCGTCGTTTAAAGAAAATCACAGATGCAACCCCATAATTCCTGCCTTTAGGGTGGAAGACGAAATACTCAAGTTCCTATTTTATCCTCCAATAATGTCTTGCTAAAATCCTGATCTACCCATTTCCTACTCTCATCAAGATTCATTCCTATACTCTGGTATTAATATCCACAGAAATCTGTAGAACCTAACAACCTAGGCTCTGATACCACACTGTAGCGCCCCAAACCCGATGGGGCCCGGAGTGCTATTCTGCCTACGTATATCTCTGATACCATAATCATAATAACTCGAACCCGAGGTGGGGAACCAGGTACACCTATCCATAACTCATACTAACAACACAATGGAAACATAAATATACAAAATTCCTAGATACAATACCAGATTTCTAAACTTTCATATTTACACAAGTATCTCCCAAGGTAATGCAAGCCATAAAACGAATACACATTAGTGTCTCACTAGTACTAACTTTAAATCAAAAACTAGACTAGTTCCACCTCGAAACTCCCTAAGCTTGGCTCCCTGGATTTCTTGAAATGTTAGAATTTATTGGAATGAGAAACTTCTCAGTAAGACGGAATAGATTATTGTTAGTGTGTGGCAACATGAAATCTAGTGTAGCATACCATATAACCTTTAATAATTGACTTTAACTGGTAAATCATGTTAATCTGTACACACATACACACACACACACATACGTGCACGCGCGCACACACACACACACACACACACACATATATATATATGGAAATATACATGCTTTTCTACTTAAACATACTTTATCATAATAGATTCATCTGTGTACGTAAATCATTTGCTATACCTATACATAAAGAATTTTCCCCTTACTGGATGGACATTCATATTACATCAAGTAATAACCCCACATGATCCGGTTGTGCGGCTCGTAGGCTGGACTTAGCAATGGCTAGCCTATCATGCTAAGTCTAACGTAATAGTCTGTAACTACGATTGGCCTACCCAGTCTTGTCCGAACTGCCAGGGGGGTACTTGTTGACTTTGGTGTAATCTCAATAGGGGGTTGAATTAATGATTTAAAAGTTCTTCGTAGGTTCAACTAATCTAGCAACAGTATTACACAAACTAGGGGCATTCTAAATATGTATGAAATTACAAAGATGATATATCTATTAATTTTCAGCACATGCAAAGCAATTCCAGTATCTCTCAACCAAAAATAATAACGTGTCAACTAGATATGCAGTATATTCAGCAAGGAAATTAAACCAAGCACAAAGTAGAATATAAAGTAAGGAAAGTAAAGGTGACACCAAATATGTTATCGGGGTTCGGCAAATGTGCCTATGTCCCCGCCTCAGCTCGCAAGCCTAAGGATTACCATTATTACTCACTTAACACGTGGAGCGGCACCGGTTACAACCAGGTCAAATTTCCATTACTGACCTTAACCTTTACAAACTCTCCTTGAGGGGCAGAGAAGGCCCTAACAACTGATCCTTACAGTTTAGATCAAACCCCCTCAGACCACGTCTGGAATACAATCAATGAATATGAAATTTTGCGTACAATTTAAGCACTTCTACACAAGCATATATGTACTGCAATACAGTCCAGATAAGTATATACTCACAGATGATAAGTATTCAATGCTCAGGTAAGATCCAATATATAAACTCTCCAAAATATGTGAGTGTATGTATATGTGAGAGTTCAACCTTTGATTCAAGATATGATATTGAACAGACAATTAATTAAAGGAAGTTAAAACAAAATCCAAATCAAATATCTCAAAATGTTTTTAAAAAACTTTAAGCACACGAGATATTTTTAGCACAAGATTTTCAAAAAGATTTTTCTTCACAATCACAAGACAAGCTCAAGAGTCTTGCAATAAAATTATGCAAAGACTCACAAGCTCTCAAAATTTTCCCCCACAAATGAATTATAAATTTAATAAATCAATGGGGAAAATTTTTAGCTTAATTCTCAATAAAAATCAATCAAACAATCAACACAATGAGAGTTTTAGCAAGTGAGAACAATGTAGGATAACTCAAAGGCACTCTCACCAAACTTGATTTAGCAAAGGAATAGCAATTGGTGAGTATTTGGCTTTGTTTAAGTATAATGAGCTCTTAAAATTTTAGAACAATTTTTCTTAATCAAAATCTCTAATCTGCTCTTAATTTTTTAAAATGAGCATATATATATATATATGTTCACCCAAAATTTTGACCGTTGGGACATGGTGGGAATAATTAAAAAAGTTTTAAACCCAATTAACCTTAGTAACTTTGTTTTACCGCAATTAAAAATTGGGCAACCTGAGCATTCCGGTCGCCCGAACCCAAGGTTCAATCGCCCGAATAGACACATACAGAAAAGTTGACTTTTGGGTTCGGGTGCCTGATGAGCGATTCGAGTGGCTGAGTCTAACGCAATTTCCAACCTGCTCGAGGTTCGGTCGCCCGGTCAATAATTTGATCTGTCGAACTTAAGGATTCAATCGCCCAGGGAATATTTGAACGTGAAGTTTGGGCATCCAGGGAAGGTAAAAAAGTCTTCATTCAATGTTTGGTTCACCGTAAACATTCAGTTCATTTCGGTTCGGTTGCCCAACCCAAGTAAAACTTTAGACCAATCAACTATTTAGTTGACCGAGGCATTTTTAACGTGCCTAGTTCAGTCGCCCGAAGCCCTTTCATTTTTAAACCTTAAGCCGTATCTTAAGTGAAATGCAAGGACCTAGGGTCCTAGTGAGCCTATAGAAAAAATCTGGTGTTGGTCGACCATCCCTAAGGTCAAACTATGGTCTTGAGCATTCATCCCTATCTTGCATGTAGATGTAGTTATTACAACACAATATAGACAATGTCTTCATTCCTTTTGCACTCCCTATTGTCATGCCTTACGTCAGGTGATGTTGAATTTCATCTCCTCATGGCTTCTATTTAATTCTTACCATCCATGCATGCAAAGTAATAATCCTGCACACATACTCAATGCACAGGTAAGATACTTTGTATTTATCATAATCAAAGTAGGATATGACCCAAAAAGACAACAATACTCTACTCTTCTCTAGGCACAATCGACTATCCAACACCAACACTCTATCTGAGAAGTGTGGTTGCACTGACATAACATAATAGCTACGGTACCAACCTTCCTAAACATATCTGGTCCATCGGGGTTCTTATACCATATAATACTGTCTACATACATAATGATTCTGATACGTGATTTCATTTCATAAAATTTGTTTGAATCAGCATAAGTCGTTTGAATTGTACTCGGCATATAGTCGTCTGAAATGTACTCGACATATAGCCATCTGAATTGTACTTGCCATAAGTCGTCTGAACTGTCATATCATAATACTGTATAAATCTGTCTTTTCATAATCTATATAAATCTGTACTTTACTGTATATCTTCATAAAATATACTAACAATTTTATTTATGCAATAATAAATTCATTACTCATGCCACACAATTTGAGTAAATATTTCCAAAAATCTAATATAATCAAATACCTGCAGTTTAATATATTTCCGAAATATTTCCCAAAATATGATATAATCAAACACGTACAGTTTAATATAATTCCAAAATATTCTCAAAAATCTTATATAATCAAATACTACAATTTAATAATTAAATACTACAATTTAATCGGCTAATTTTTCTAAAAATAACTGACATAATCTATTCCCCCTACCTTAACCTTGGAGTGGTGCCTAGGATCCCCAAATGACGATTCCACTCGATTAACCTATTAAGGATTGTCGCTAGGACCCCGTACTAATGTCCGTTTTTCAATTTGGCTGGGAAACGGAGAGGAATCTTAGAGAGAGAGAGAGAGAGAGAGAGAGAGAGAGAGAGAGAGAGAGAGAGAGTGAGTGAGAATTTGAGGAGAGAGAATGTAAGAAATTCGGTTTTGGGGGGTTCTTCAAATCAATTTCATGCCTGAAGCTTCTTCCTGAAGCTTCAAGTTAAGTAATCTATATATAATAATAGTAATATTATTATTATTATTATTATTATTATTATTATTAGTATTATTATTATATTATATTATATTATTTAATTAATTAATTAATTAATTAATTTTGTTTGTTTTTTTTAGGATCACTACAAACATATTCATTTGTAGCATTTTAGAATCCGATTCATGTCAAATTGATACACATTCATAATATATTAATGATAAATTCATAATCAAATTCCAAACAAATGTAGAAATAAATTCAGCATAGATTCAAACAATGGAGTCAATGCTCTCCTTACAATGCCAAACTTAAATTTAAATTTGAAAATCTTCAAAATATCCAAACAATGAATTGGTAAATACATAAACATGCATTTATTTCATAAGATAATCACAAAATACTAGCATAATTCATTGCCCTAACACCTTTCCTTAGCAAGGCTAAATACAACACGGTCTTGACATAGCAGAAGGCTGAAGGAAGGTTTAATTACAAAGTTTTTTCTTCCAAATTTTACACTATATGCAATGTAATGTGGTAAACTATTAAACTCCCTTGGGCACAAAATGAAAGTGCAGAAAATAAACATAGTTCCCAAATTCAAAATATCAACAAAGATATTAAGGATCTCTCAATATCAGCATATGTTTTTCAATAAATCATTAATCACCTTCTTTGCATATGAAAAAATAGAGATAGAGGGACCTTCCAGGTGGACGGGTAGGAAGAGGAGGATGAGGAGGCAGACATTGTAGAGGTGGTAGTTAGCGGCGATAGTGGGTAACGGCGGCGTAGGGAGGACAGGAAGGAGGGAGGAGGGAGGAGGGCTTTGCGCGAGGGAGCTGGGAGAGGGGGGTTTTTGGGGTTCTCAAATTTCAGTGGTGTATCTGGCGGTGGGTAGCGGCAACGTAGGGAGGATGGGGAGAAGGGCAGACAGCTTCACACGAGGAGCAAGGAGAGGGGGTGGTTTTGGGGGTTCTCAGATTTCAGGGGAAATAACCCTTCTGCATAAAGCTTTTAGTGACAGTTTTTAAAAATCGTCCCTAATACCAGACTATTATGATGGAAATCTATTTTTATTGACAAAAGTATTAGTGAGAATTTAATAATGCATTATTAAAGACAATTAATATTTTCATCACTAATATATTGACTATTAGTGACGAATTTTATTTTCGTCACAAATGAACTATTATTAGTAACGATTTTTACTCCATCACTAATAATTTCATTATTACAAATACCCTTTTTTGTAGTGTTACATTAGGGTAAATATAAATAATAAGTACTAGAGCCATGCTCTAATAATACCGATATTTGGTCTGATTAAGCACCCCAAGTAGGAGGTGAATTAGGAAATTTTAAAACTTAAACCTTTATTGGAAATTATATGATAATATGTGCAAAATTAACTTGCACTTTAGATTAAATGAGTCCAATAAGATATTTAGTGAACCTTTCAATTCATCCAATCACTAAGTTGGTTGATAAAAAATGATTAACATAAAATATACAACCAAAATGTAAAGTAAAGAAGAGATAAGATGTTAGAAGAGGTGTAGTCCCAAGAGGTGGGGTGAATTGGGTATTTAAAAATCTAAGCTAATGTTTTAACAATTATAACAACAATTTAAGCACATATATCTAATGAGAAAATGCAATCAATATTCCCAACAAATATGAACAAATATAAATGTGCTTAATTTAAATAGATTAGGGAAGAGAGAATAAAACCCGTATTTTTACAAGTTTCGACAATCCTTGCCTACGTCCTTGCCTTGAGCAACTCACTTGAGGATTCTACTATGTGTTCCTCTAATAGGCGAAGAAACCTCTCTCTTTCAGTAGGCAGAGAAACCTTTGCAATTCCTCCTTCAATAGGTGGAGTTACCTATCTCCTTCACCAGGCAGAGTTGCCTCTCTCCTTTAATAGGTAGAGTCATCTCTCTCCTTCACTAGGCAGAGTCGCCTTTGTCATTCAATAGGCGGAGATGTCTCTCCCCTTTAACAGGAGGATACACCTTTACAAAGTGGAACCAATAACAAAAGATGTACAAAGAATGGTTCAAACTTGAGTGGATAAGTACAATAACAATACCACACTAATACGCTCTCAAAATGATTATAAAATGAAGCTCAAGGAGTAACTAGAAGGTTTCCCTTCAATGAATGGATTTCAAGAATGATTTTGAGAAAAAGAGTAAGTGTGCACTTGAAAAATAAACTAGAAAAGAAAAGTGAAAGGATTTTCAATCAAGATAAAAAAAACTTGGATGTGTATAATGGATGTATATCTCTCTTTCATTCTTACTAAAAAAAAGTTAGAAACCTTGTATTTATAGGCAAGATGGTCATGAAAAGTTAGGTGTACTCCCAAGAGGGGGCACGAATTAGGTTTTTAAAATTTTCTTTGAAATTCCTTTGTTTTACAAGTTCCTTTAGTTAAGAGTTAACCCCTTTTTCAATTTGAGTTAATTTGCAATCACACTCTTCAAACACAATAACTTCACAAGTATAATTGATATTCAATCCAATAGTTAGCTTGATATCACAAAAATAGAAAATTCAAACAAGCTTCCAAACTTCAAATATCGATATCAAATAAGTACCTTGATTTTAACTATGTAACCAACCAATATATTAATGAGCTTTGATATTAATCAATCAACGTACTCCCTTACGGTTTCCATAGTTCCCAAAAGAAAATTAATGTCCAACAATTCAAATAAGCATCCACGTAGTTTATATGTGTTGTAATTTAAAGAGAACAGTGAAGAAAGGGACACCAAGATTTTTATGAGGTTCAACTATACCCGCCTATGTCCTCGCCTTAGGTACTCATCCCAAAGATTCACTATACCGCTCCCTTAACTGAGCGGAGCAAACCTTTTACACACTCCTTCAAATAGGATAGAGCCCTCCTCTCCAAGCGATACCCCACGCTTGGTAAACCAATGATTCAACTACTTGAACCATAAAAAAAATAAAAAACAAGAACAAACTTTTGTGTACAAAGACACTCTCACAATAGAGTTGATTAGTACAAGTTAGAGCACTAATATACTTCAAATTAAATATCAATAAAGAATGAATTTGAAGCTCAAGAAATTAGTCACTGGGTTCTTCTTTAGATTGAATGAAACTTAGTAAGAGCACAAGAACTGAGTGGTTGTATCCGCATCAATTATGTAGAACTTCAACAAGGATGTGTGAGCAAGAGAGCTTTGAGAATTAGAGACTTTGATTGCTAGATTGTAAGTAGTTGTCTGTAAAAATCCTTTGGTTTTCCATGTATTTATAGAGTTTTAAAAGTAATTTCTTGTTGCCCAAGTTTACTTGGCGTATTTCCCAAGTTTACTTGGTGTATTTCCCAAGTTTATACAAAGTTTGGAGCCCAAGCAAACAATTTTGAAAGTTTCCCATGCTACTTTATCTTAAATTTGGAATGTCACTCTCCTTTCAAAAAGAGGTGCTGTCAGCTTCAGCCACCCTTCAGTATTTTGGATATAACTTTCACTATACAACTCCGATTTGAACATTCTTGTTGGAAACGTTTTATGATAAGGAGTTTCTAATAGATAAAATTGCTCATTAATGCATATGTAAAAGAAATAATGGAATTTGGAAAAACCTGTTTTGGTGCTTTACATTTCAAAAATAATTTTAACCTTTTTGAAATAACTTTTAACCTTATAAAAATATTTTCCAAGTATTTTAAAAGGTATCTAGTTCCAATTAATTATCTAAGAGCTTCAAAGCATCCATATTGATTTTAAATTGAAGTACTTACATAAGACTTTTCTTAAGACTTAAACATTCGAAATGCGAAGTCTTCATATATGTCTTCCTTTGAGTCCACCTTGACTTTGAGCTTCAACATTCTTTAAGATTTCATAATATTTGTCAAACTTTAATCCGTTAAGCTTTCTTTTGATCACTTGTTTAGAATGTAGGCTATCAATGCACTCTTGATCTTGAACTCTAATGCTTAATTCTTAAAACATCATCACTTTAACCAAAACATGTTAAATTCCCTTGATTTGTTATCATCAAAATAAGATTCGTAAGCCTTGTTATGCCAACAATTTCCCCCTCTTTGATGACAACAAATAAGGAGTAAAATATATTTAACCTTGATAAGGCCCCACCCCCCCCCCCCCCAACCCTTTACAATAAGCACACTTTTAACAATGTTTTGAAAAAAAAAAATCATTCATATGATCAAATAATTCCATATTTGTTTCCATCTAAGTTAATTTATATAACAATCAAGTATTCATAGTTCATATCATCATACCATTATTAGCAATATCTCGTATTCTACATTGCTTAAGCTTTCTTATCTTTTCATTTTATCTCCTCAATTTGGTTTTCATTAATTTAGCTCTCATTTTTGCTCAAACTTTCTCCCCCTTTTGACATCAATCAAAAAGAGAAAAGTAACACAACAAAGGCAAATGAGGCGAAAGATTTCATGTTTTCTTCTTTAAACTACTTCTCTAATATGTAACAATCCTAGTTCACGTCTAATAGAGATAAATCAATCCTCTGAAAGTGGTTTTGTTAAGATGTCTGCCCACTGATTATTTGTATTCACAAATTCAAGAATTATATCTTCTTTTTGAATATGATCTCTTAAGAAATGGTGTCTAATATCTATATGCTTGGTTCTTGAGTGTGACATTGGATTTTTAGAAATATTTATAGCACTTGTATTATCATACTTTATAGGTATGACTGAGTATTCTAAATTAAAGTCTTTTAATTGTTAATTCATATAGAGTGTTTGTGCACAACAACTTCGTGCTACCACATACTCAGGTTCAGCAGTAGATAAGGCTACAAAATTTTGTTTCTTGGAAAACCAAGACACAAGATATCGTCCTAGAAAATAACAAGTTCCACTTGTGCTTTATCTACCAATTTTACATCCCGCATAATATGCATTTGAATAACTAATCATCTCAAATCCAGTGTCCTTAGGATACCATAGTCCTAAGTCAATAGTGCCTATCAAATATCTTAAGATTCTTTTTATTGCTATCTAGTGAGATTCCTTAGGGGCTGATTGAAACCGGGCACACATGCATAAACTAAACGTTATATCTGGTCTACTAGTTGTCAAGTATAGCAGACTACCTATCATACGTCGATAGTATTTCATATCAACTGGTTTTCCTTTTTCATCCTTATCAAGACTTAAGAAAGTACTCATTGGTGTTCCTATAGGTTTGCTACCTTCCATGCCAAACTTCTTAAGCATGTCCCTTATATATTTTGATTGATTTATAAATGTACCATTTTTAGCTTGCTTGATTTGTAGTCCTAGGAAGTAATTTAACTCTCCCATCATATTCATTTCAAATTCCTTTTGCATACATTTTGCAAATTCCCTACATAAATCATCATTTGTAGCCCCAAATATGATATCATCAACATAAATTTGTATAAGAAGTATATCTTTATTCTTAGATTTTATGAATAAGGTGTTGTCCACCTTTCCTCTTGAAAACCCATTTTTTAGTAGGAATTCACTTAACCTCTCATACAAAGCTCTAGGGGCTTGTTTTAACCTATATAATGCTTTTGTTAATCTAAATACATAATCTGAGTTATTTATATCCTCAAAACCAAGAGGTTAAGCCACATAGACTTCTTCATTTATAAAACCATTTAAAAATGCACTCTTCACATCCATTTGATAAAGTTTAAATTCTTTGTGAGATGCATAGGCTAATAACATTCTTATGGCTTCCATTTTTGCTACGGGAGCAAAAGTCTCATCGTAGTCCATTCCTTCTTGATCATATCCTTGAGCTACTAGTCTTGCCTTATTTCTTACTACATTACCATTTTCATTCTTTTTATTCCTAAATACCCATCTAGTTCCAATTATTGAATGATCATCAAGTCTAGGAATTAATTACATACTCTGTTTCCTTCAAACTAATTTAAATCTTCTTGCATTGCTATTATCCATGAATCATCACTTTATGCTTCTTCAATGTTCGCAGGTTCTTCTTGGGATATAAATGCATAATGATTACATAGGTTTTTCAATGAAGATTTAGTTGATACTCCTCGTGATGGTTCTCCTATGATTTGATCTTTTGGATGATTTTTTACAAATTTCCATTCTTTAGGTAATTTAGAATTTTCAATAAGATCATTATTTAAAGTTACTTCATTTTTCTTTTCTTTCACTTCTATGATTTCTAAGTCTTCTAGTTTTTTAGTAGCGTCAGCTTTAACTTCTTCAATATCATTTGCTTGTGTAAATGGATTTATTTCATCAAAGGTTACATGAATTGATTCTATAATTGTAAGAGTTCTTTCATTATAGATTCTAAATGCTTTGCTATTCAACACATACCCTAAAAAGATTCCTTCATCTAATTTTGCATCAAATTTCCCCAAGTTATCTTTATCATTTAGTACAAAGCACTTGCATCCAAATACATGAAAGTAAGCAATGTTAGGTCTTCTTCCTTTCCATAGTTCATAGGGGGTTTTATTTAAGGTTGATATTATGGAAACTTTATTCATTACACAACATAGGGTATTAATCGCTTCAGCCCAAAATTACTTAGGTAATTCGTGTTCATTTAACATGGTCCTAGCCATTTCTTGAAGGGATCTATTTTTTCTTTCAACAACTCCATTTTGTTGTGGAGTTCTAGGTGCTAAAAAATTATGTTCTATTCCTTGTTCATTGCAAAATTTATCAACATCTTTAATATTAAATTCTCTTCCTTGATCACTTCTAATATATAGAACACCATATCCCTTTTCATTTTGAAGTCTTTTACTGAAGTTTGTCAACATATTGCAAGCTTCATCTTTTGAAGCTAAGAAGAGTACCCAGGTAAACCTGGAGTAGTCATCAACGGTGAAAAGCATATTGCTTTCCTCCTAGACTTTGTGTTCTAGTAGGGCCAAATAAATCTAAGTGAATAAGCTCTAAGGGCGTGCTAGTGGAAATATGTTTCTTCTTCTTAAAGCTAGACTTAGTTTGCTTTCCTAGTTGACAAGCATCACATATTTTATCTTTCACAAATTTAGTGCTTGGTAGTCCTCTAACTAAGTTCTTTTTAGCTAATTTTGATCGTAAGTCCATACTAGCGTATCCTAGTCTTCTATGCCATAGCCAACTTGCTTCATTCATGGCTGCTAAGCATGCGATATTTTGAGATTTTAGATTGTCAAAATTTATGCAATACACGTTATCAATTCTTTTAGCGGTGAATAGAACATTATGTTTTTCTCTATTTTCAATAATGCATTTGTCTTGTTTGAAAATTAGGTCAAATCCTTTATCACTTAATTGGCTTATACTTAAGAGATTATGTTTCAACCCATCTACCAACAAAACATTATCAATGGTCAAAGAGGGTTTCTTACCTATTTTTCCAATTCTAATGATTTTACCTTTAGCATTATCACCAAACGTGACATATCCACCATCTTTTTCCATTAGTGTGGTGAATTTGGATTTATCTCCGGTCATGCGCCTTGAATCCCCGTTGTCCAAGTACCATTTATCTTTTGATGGGGTTGTCCTAAAGTAATCCTACAAGAAAGGTTCAATGTGTTATTTTTAGGTACCCAAACCTTCTTAGGTCTTTTTATTTCAGATCTATTTTCTTTGACTTTCCATACTTTCTTGACTTTAACATTTTTTTTCTTTTAAATGGGCATTCAAATTTTATATGTCCCTTTTTCTTACACAAGAAGCACGTAGTGTATTCATAGATATTTGTGGAAGATGTGCTTGCATAATGTTTTGATTTCTTTACAAAGTATCCCATATATAGATTCTTTTTCTTTTTGTTCTCAATTCCATTGTATCAAATTCCTTCTTTGTCTAATGACATTCTTTGGGTTCCAATCAACTTTTCAAAGTTCTCTTTTTCTTTTGTAAAATTGTAGATGATTTTATCCTTATCCTCACTTTTACTTTTAAGCTCTTTTATTTCTAACTCTTTCTTTCTTTCACCATTTACTTGAAGTTTTACCAACTCCTGAGACATCTTGTTGATTTTCTTCATGAGTTCATCAATGTATGATTCCTTTTCTTTTTCAACTGATTTTGAAGTTTTTAGTTGATTTTTGGGTGTTTCATTTTGTCCTTTTAAAGCTATGTATCTATTTCTTACTTTTGTAAACCTATTAGCAATGCAAACAACTCAGTCTGAATTTCTTTATATAATGGCACACTTTCACATGAGTCACTACATGATTCATCACTTGATTCTTTAGATGAGCTCGAATAGTAATTTATCTCAGCAGTTTTTTCCATGAAGCAGATGTTCACTACCTCTTGTTCACTTGATTCGTTCTCCGATTCACTTGAGCTTATGTCATCCCATGTAGTAGCTTTCATAGCCTTTTTCTTTTTATTTTTCTTGAGCTATGGACAATCTGGTTTAATATGTCCAACCATTTTACATTTGTAACATATAGGAGGTTCATTCCTCGTTTCCTTTTTTACATGTTTCTCCTTTTTTAGATTTTGAACCTCTAAACATTCTAGCAAATTTCTTGTTTTTCTTGAAGAATTTTCTAAGTCTCCTAGTGAGCAATACTATTTCATCATCATCTAATTCATTATCATCTTCTTCTTCACTAAAACTTTCTTTTGCAGCTTTAAGGGCTATTGATTTCTTTTGTTTGTTATTTTCAGAATTCCTTTCATTCATAGTCATCTCATAGGTGAGAAGAGATCCAATTAATTCATCTAAGGAGGTATTTTTGAGATTTCTTCCTGAAAAAAAAAGGTGTATTCCCAAGAGGTGGTTGAATTGAGTTTTTAAAATTTCTTTATACCTTCTTTAATTGATTCTTTCTCAACTTGTTTTAAGTTCAGCAACCACACATACAAAATTGATTTTCAATCACAAGTTCAGCGAAAATTTATTTAGTTATAAACCTTTATGAATGAATATACCAATTTGAATATCCCTTTCAAAAATTTAATTAAATCTAACCAAGATAACCAAAAGACAATTCACAATATAGAATGAATTCAGCAATGCTTCAAAGATTCAACACTTGAGTAACTCAAAGTAGAGTTTAAGTATGTAGCTGATAAAATCCCTATATCAGTGAACTTGATCTCTCAATTTGAAACACAAAGTAAATTTCCAACACTCTTCAAAAAGTCAGAATTTAAATAAACTTTCAATTAGTAAGTCTTGGGTGTTAACCAATCAACGTAATCCCTTATGGTTTTCGCAATTTGTATTGATCAACCAACGTACTCCTTTTTTGGTTTCCACAATCCCAAAGTCAAATTAATTTTTGGTTTATTTAATATCCAATCCATGTAGTTATTATAAACAGAAAATTAAAATCCAACCACACAATTTATATGAACGGAAAATTAAATGACAGTAGGGAAGAAAGTGAGACGCGAGTTTTACAAGGTTTAGCTATACTCGCCTATGTCCTCGCCTTAGGCACACCACTTAAGGATTCCACTATAGCACTCCTTTACGGCTAGGAGTAACCTTACACACTCCTTTGCGAGTAGAAGCAACCTTTACAATCTCTCATTCAATAGGCTGGAGTTCGCCTCTCCAAATGATGCCCCATGTTTGGTTCAACAACAATTCAAAGACTTGAATCATCTACAAAACAAGAAACAAATTCGGTGTACAAAGACACTCTCAACAAGAGCTGATTAGTACAACAATTAAGCACTACAATATACTTCAATTCAAAATAACAATTAAAAGAATTTGAAGCCTTTGAAGGTTATCACTATGAGCTTTCTTTCTAGATTGAAAGAATTTAGAGTAGGCTTAGAAATTTTATGAGAGATTCACAGCAAAACTCAGTAAAGAACTTTAGAGAGTGTTAGAGCAAAAGAGCTTTGAATGTCGTGTATTTTCCTGGTGTGTTGAATCCTTAGCCTTGGGGGTATTTATAGATGTTTAAACAATAGTATTTCATGTTCCCCAAGTCACTTGCAGTGTTTTCCAAGTTTTCATAACATTTAAAATTCAAAAAATCAAATTTGGAAACTTCTCGTTATATATAAAATTTGAAATTTTGAAGCATCAGTCAACTGGGAATAAAGAGTCAGTCGCCTGGATTCATTAAAACACTAAAAATTTCAAACTCAGCAAGGAGTCAGTCAACTGTGTCATCACTAGTTAGTCACGTGGGTCCTCTCGGGTTGTCTCAAAATCCATTTATTTATTTGTCAGTCACTTGGATTAACTTTGTCAGTCGCCTGGAAAGACCAAAAATCTGATTTTTCATTTTGTTTCCAATTTCTTTTTACTCTTTTGCTTTCTCCAAAATAATTTAAGACTATTGAAAAATATTTTTTGGGGTTTCTCAAAACATGGTCCCTAAGTCAATGAGTTTTCTATTGAGCTTTAAATTCAATCAAATTATCATTTGAATGAAGTACTTACATAGAGACTCTCTTAAGATTTAATTCTCTTCTAAGCTTGGAGTCTTCATGCTTGTTATTTGTGTAGTACATCTTGGCTATGAACTTAAATTTTCTAAGTTTCCATCAATTCTCTAAGATTTCATCAAGGTGTCTTTGGAATATGTTCTTTGAGCTTTCACTTCTTTTTCATGTATTCTTGCAATGAGCTTTGTGATAACTTTGAACTTGAACCTAAACACCTCATTCCTGAAGTATCTTCACTTTCAACAAAACATGTTAAATTATCTTTTATTTGTTATCATCAAAATAAGATTAGTAGCCATGTTAGGCCAACAATCTCCCCCTTTTTGATGATGACAAATAAGGAACAAAAGTGAGTAAACCTTGACACCCCCCCCCCCCTTTTACAATAAGCTTATTTTTAACAATGTTTTGAAAGTACAATAATCATTCAATAATATCAAGTTCAATTTTATGAAAGTCCATATTGCAAGATCTTATTTTATATTCAACATATTTCATATATCAACATTTCATCATATATTTTACTCTCAATTTTTCTCAATCCTTCTTGCGCTTTTGACATCAATCAAAAAGAGAAAAGAAAATAACAAGGCAAAGTCCAAAGTAGACAAAAGTTCATACACAAAAAGATATTCATATAGATCCATAGGTGTACATAGTGTCATATGCAAGCACCTAAAAAAAAAATTGAATAACAATCAGAAACATTAAAGAACTGATTACATATATAAAAATAGTAATGAGATGCATAAACAAAACCTGATATAGTACTGAATTACATCATAGCAACAAAAATATCAAGCATTAGCAGCAGCTGCATCACCGTCTTCAACACTTTCATCATCTTCTTCATCTTTCTTTTCCTTAGATTCCTCATTAGAAGCATTAACACTAGGATAACGGGAGGAACTAGCCTAATATTGTTCTAAACAACTAAGTCTTTGATCAATGGAGGAAATACTAGACTAAAGGGAGGAATGATTGTCCTTAAGAGATTGAAGTCCTAAGCGTACGTCACTACTAAAAGTAGTAAACTAATGATGGAATGGTATGAACCATGAAGGAGCATCAAACTAAGGTTCTGGCTACTGTTCAGAAGGTGGAGCTTGCTTATGAGCTGCCCTAGGTGGTCTTCTTCCTCTCAGAAACCAACCCTGCTCATGTTTCTCATAGCCTATTTGTTTCAGAGTTATGGGGTTGAAAATATCATACTAAGTTCTCTTTATGAACAACTCATTCAGACTGATCATACTAAGATGAGAAAACAAGATATTGAGGATGCCTCCATATGGAAGAGTAAATCAACATGCTTCCAACCTTGTCCATATCCATTTCAAAATCAAACTGGACGAATCAAGTTTCTTCCCTTTCAAAAGGCACCACATGATAATGCAATCCACAAATGACATGTAATCATGTGATCCCACTTGAGGTGTGATATTGTAGGTTATGATTTTATGAAGAATCTGTGCTTGAAGAGTTAAATGAGTATACTTAGGAGGAGTCCTAAATTGTTCTGGTGCTTCTCGCATGATTAACAATAAAAATTCCTCGAGGGTGAATCCTTGATCCATGATCCAAGTATGTGAGAATGCAGGACACTCAAAATCACCCTGGTCAATATGAAGAATGGGGGCCAAGGCTTGAGGAGTTAACGAAATTCCGTGTCCTCTTACTTCGAGGATGAGTACCGCTTGATTTTGAGTCAGGTTCAAATAGAAAATCTTAACAAGATTTGGGTATAGACCCTTTGCTTGATAGACCAGAAGATTTTTCCATCTGATTACCCTAAACATTGGTAGAATATTTGGAAAATCTACTATGAAGAAAGCGGTGCCGATAATCTTACCAAGTATAAGATCAGTTGCTCGAAGATGAAACTGATATCTTTGTTTGGCTTGAGGAGTAACAAGTCATTGATCAAGGTTTTCATCTTCTTGTCTAGAGGTAGAACCTTGGTTCACTGCTCATTTGGTTCGTGGCATTTTGATAAACAAACGTGGAAAAAAAACCCAAGTAACCAAATGGAGAATGTTAGTTGTTGTAGCCCGGGAGTATATATGATATGCCCCACAGTGGATATACAATAGAGTCAGAGGGGGGGTGAATGGCTCTTTTCACATATTAAAAAATTCTCTCTACAAAAAAAAAAAAACTTGGTATGATTCAAGCAATTATATCACAATATATGGAACTTAAATCATGCACAAGATAAATAATCAAGAGTACGGAGAGAGAAGCTTAACACCGAGTTTTTAACGTGGTTCAGCACCCAGCCTACGTCCACGCCTTAACACCAAGCCAAGGATTCCACAATCCACTATAATTGCTCCTTTCCCAGTGGAGCAAGCCTTACAAACTCAGGAACAAATCCTTACCCCTCACAAAGAGCCTTTGCCAATTCGGTTCACAAAGAACCTTACAACTTGATTCACAAAGAACCTTTCAAAGGAAGATGGAAGATGACAAAGAATGCTCCTTACAATGAGCAAATATGATTTAAAACTCAAACCTCACACTATTCTCTCAAAAATTGAATCAAACACAATAAGTGAGCAAGAGAGAATGAGCACATGTAATGAAAAACTAAATGCAATGTGCTAGGTTTTGTATAAAATGAAGTTTTTTTATTAAGAATTATCAAAGACCTTCAAAATCATGTTAATGCAAGTCTAATAGCTTGTATTTATAGCCCAAGATCCAAACGAGCCATTAACTAGCTGTTGGGGGGAATAAAAAATGTTTTATTTGATAAACTAGCCGTTTTATGCCCGTTAGTGTCATTCTCCCCGTTGGACTCGTCGACGAGTCCCCTGCTCTCGTCGACTAATCACACACTGCAACTCGTCGATGAATCCTCTATGTTCGTCGATGAGTGCCTTGAATTAGAAAACGTCATCAACATAAAAGTTGTGAAATTTTGTCTTAACTTTCCAGGGACACCAAAATCGTCCCATTTAAACTTTTTAGAAAAAGTTATACCGAAAATACCAAAAGGTCTTCAAGACTCAAGGCTTCACTACAGTAGTGACGATTGCTTTGTTTTTCCTTGTCAAAAAGCATTTTAATGACTCAAAACATTCTTGGACAAAAGTATATGAAATATATTAAGTCTAATGAAGATTAAAACTTATCCAAATGAGTTTCCTTTTGAATATAAGATATCTTGATTAATAAAACACATTTGAAAACCCATTTTTTGATACCTTATATGCTTAGTATGTTCTTTTATAAATATACTTGACTTTCTTTGAACCTTTAGGACATAAAAATTGTTTTAACACAATCAAGACTAAGTATAAAAATATTCTTAAAACTAGGATGTTAAAAACTTGTTCCTTTGAAAACATATTTGAGTTTTAGGATTCATTTGACAAACTCTCGTATGCAAAGGCTTATAATTCCCATTTAAAATAGCATGCACATGATCCTTTTAACATGCATTAACAAAAAAAAGTTCAATAATGACAAAATGCATGTAACAGACTAAGTGACCACTTAAGATCAAAATACTATGAAGAGCATGGTCACTACTTAGACACTTCATAAGACTTGTAAAATTATTTAGAGTTTAAAATCAGTCTTATGGAGTCATGGTCCTAATCAACTAGCTAGCATGCATGTCTAAAATAGATAATTCAAACCAACATGCACAATCCTAGTTAACTACTAGCATGCAATTCACAAATCTGCATCAGCCTTGCAAATAGCGTTCAGAACAAGCATGCAGTCAATATAGCTCAAGCAACAATTTATGTTATAAATTATCTATCCACAATATAGACATTTAGAAAAGATGGATATTTAACATTCAGTGCAATGATTATAATTAACTATCTACCAAATAAATTTAAACAATTAATAATATTTGGATAGTGGCATTCAGCATAGCTCAAAGCCATTCAAATTATAATCAAGACTATCCATCCAATGAATTTAAAGACACTTAGCAAGTCATGGATAGTAGCATAAAGCATCCAAAATTTCCAATCATAAGCATAATACAATTAAGAGCTAATTGGATGAGTTCTTTTCGAATATGCTAACCCCCCTCAAGTATGCAGCCTAAGCATTATCATCTTATACTTTCAATTTTCATTTTTTTTTTTTTACCTAGGTATCTACCTGAAGACCTATTACCTAATCCTAGGACCTAAGGAAGTATATTTTACAATTCATGTAATTCTCCTTGGTACCCATTCTTCCTTGGGTGCCAAGGGGTTTCTCATCACTATCCATTCAAGCTTCCTTGCTTTGCCTCTTTCTCCTCTATAAGGGCAAAAATATCTAATATGACCCTTTCTTTCACAATATAAACAAATCTTGTTTTCATATAAGGGTCTTGACTTATTTGCATTATTTTTACTTGTTGAGGCATAACCTTGTAATTTATGAGAGGATTTTGAATTCTTTTTGGAAACATCATTCTTCTTAACTCCCAAAGATTTCTTGGAGTTTTCTTTTCCTCTTATTACTTTGCCATGATCTTCATTTTTCTTTTTCAAGATAGTATTTTCCTTCAAAAAATTTTCAATTTGATTTTTCAAAATTTTCACCTCAACTTGAAAAGATCCATGGTCTTTTTTAGCCTTTTCTATAAGCTCCTCATTTTACCTTTTCAAGGAGCAATTTTCTTCTTTCAAGAAAGAACAAAAACAAGGTTCCTTGCCTTTGGATTTGGACAATTTTTGTAACACCCCGAACCCTTTAAACCCGAGTCCGGCGCGTTATACCGGATAAAATCCTTGATAATCCATAATTAACCTAACATACGCAACGGAAAACATAAACAAAATCTCCATATAACACAATACCAGAGTTTACTAATTTCTATCTATAATCCAAAGTATCCATCCAACACCTGCATTCCCATATATACATACATCTCCAAAAGCATTTCAGTATTTTCACAACCATCCTGTTCTCAACAGGATTAAAACATAAAAACTTAAAACATAAATATTTACATTCCCCCAAAGTGTTTTGAAAATATACCCTTTCTCTTTAAGTCCCTCAAAATGCTAAATACCCTCGAGCTCCCTAAGCTCGACCTCGAGGATGTCCTAAAAAAGAAATAATCATATTCAAGTGAGACGCATCTCAGTAAGGGAAGAAATATACATATTAAAACTGCGTGTGGCCAATATAAGATAGATAGATATCATTTTTATTTCATTTGCAAATCATCATATAATACTGAAATCGTTTTCTGAACCTAAACAATCACATGCAAATATTTAACCCACGAGATTACCCAAGGATAGGGGTGGTTACCCGCCCATATAAGTAGCACCCCTCTGCTCTGATACTTAGGTAACCCTAAGGTCACAATTAAAACATATCAGAGCACTCACCTTACTCAATAAGCCCTCAAGTAGTATATTAATCTCGTACTCACACAGTTCAACAATAGTTTACCGACAAAGACCCTAAGGATAGGGAATCCTACCCGCCCATACAAGTAGGTTCCCTCTGCCCTAGTGTGTTATGCAGCTACTGCCACATCTGAAGCTACTAGTGCACTCGCCTTACTCAGCAAGCCCTCAGGCGAAGAGTATGTCTCGCCCAATCATAACATGTTCTACATACATACATACTTCTATTATCATAATACATCATTCTGTTTTGTCATTATACATTCATGCACATTCATTCAAGTTCATAACTTAACTTTGCATTTCGTTTCACTTTAAGTGACTTTTTCCCATTTACATCATTTGCCTTTGTCATTTCATTTCATTGCCATTTCATCAGTCATTTTATTGCATAACATTTCATTTCATTACTTTGTACTACAACTGATCTTTAGTCATCATCAGTTAGTCTACGTAGAAACGTGCTAAATCTGCTAATACAGCTCCTTTTAGCTGTCATCAGTTAGTCTACACAAAAATGTGCTAGATCTGCTAACATGGCTCTCTTTCAGCTGTCTTACATTTACATGGTTGCATTTAACATACACAGGCAACATTGTCCATATCATATTTTATTCTCATTGTTTTACTTACTTAGCCTGCATCTCATACATTTAACATATAATTTGCACAGATTCTCATGCCACACAATTTAACAGTAAAATTCATACATATTTCTCATAAAATAAGCCAACCCACATTTAACATTTACATGCTCAAAATACACTTCATTTCTTACATAATTCCTTAGAAAATTCCTTTCACTTTCATTTGTTTACTTTCACACATACATAACTATATCAACAATCCCAGGCTCAGAAAACATAAATTTCATGGCTGGCATTTTAAACCCACATAAAAACATATATACATAAATAACACATGTTCATTTTTAATTCATGAAAAACCTGATTTAATATGTAAATTTCTCCCTTACCTTGTTTCTTGAACTACGTCAACAGGGACCCCGAAAAGATGCCTATGGCGTTCACCCGGATCCTGAAATTAAATTCCTAGTTCCAATAAATTATTTCTGAATAAAATATTATTTTAATAATTTCTAGGCTTATGAATTCTAAATAATTAAATATATCCTTAAATATAACTAAATTACCAAATTTCTCAAATTAATTAATTCATTTTCCCAAAATACTACCCATCTAGACTTCCCTAGGCTCCACACACCTCAAATTAACATTTAAACTAATATTTAACACTCCCACTTAATTTTCTAAATTATGCCTGCAGGGCCCAAAATTACACCCGCGGTGCTTACCCGAGCCCTGATTCAAAAATCCTAATTTCATTTAAATTATTTCTAAATAACATACTATTTAAATATTTTCTAGGGTCATAATTTTTAATTTACAGTTATATCCACAAATTTAACTAATTTGTCAAATTTCCCAAATCCCACTCTCGATTTGGAGTAGGGCCTAGAAAATCCCAATTGAAAAATTATCTACGTCAAAATGATGACGACGACTAAGACCACGTGGTGGTACTCGTTCACCGATTTAACAGCAGATTTAAAGTAAAATTGAGAAAATGAGGAAAAATTACCTTTCCCCAAGAGCAGTGCCTAAGTCATTCCCACGACTAATCTGCTCCAGTAGAAATGTCGGCAGTAGAATCAGGAATTCAATAGCACCTTCCGTTTTCCGATCCGTTACAAATCCGTCGAGAAATTGAGAGAGAAAGAGAGGAGGAGATGAAGGTGGTTGGACGAGCTCAGAACAGATAGGCGCAGGAAATGGATTTATAGAGGGGGGGGGCGTGAATCTGGAGAAGAATTGGATTTCAAATTGAAATCCAATCATCTAATTTCATCTTTATATTATTTTATATTATATATATATATATATATATATATATATATACACTTATTACTTTAACCATATATATACCCTATCCTTATAATTTACTTAATTAATTCATTTAAATAACGTTTAATTAATTTATTAATTCAATTAAATAATATTCAATTAATTAACTAATTTATAATTAATCTAATTTCATTTTATCTCATATACATTTTTATTATTATTATTTTTTTATACTATTTCTTTTTATCTATTCATTTATTATTATTTTTTCTAATTATTTTAATCTCTTTTTTTTTTTTGGGTCTTTACAATTTTTCTTCCAAATTTTCTATTATTTTTTTTTTAAATTTCATGCGCTTTTTGAGAATTTAAAATAAACTCTTCATTTTTCCTTCTAAGGGATTCATTTTCTTCTTTCAAAGAAAATTCCATTTCTTTCTCAACATTTTTATTCCTCCTTTTTACTAAAAGTAATTCATCAAACAATTAAACACAACTATTCTCATTTTCATCATATGAAGGTGCATAATCCACCTCATCCGAACTTACTTCATCTTCTTGTTCGTTAGCCATGAAGCAAGGATGTGCTTCTTTCTCATTTTCATCATCGGTGGCTAATCCATCAATTTGATCCCAAGTAGCACCATTTATGGCATTATAATCCTCATTTAGAAAATTTTCTTCATTTTGATTTAGGGAGCAATTTATCATGTCATGCCTAGAGTTAGTACAATCACAACATTCAATGCATGACTCTTCATTTTCTTTTTGTTGCATTCTTTTGCTTAAGATTTTATTAAGTTTTCTTGTAAAGAATGCAATATCCTCCTCACCCATTTCTTGGTGATTAGCACAAAGTGTATCTAAGGCAAGACCATTTTCTATCTTAGGTTTTTCTAGATTTTTAACTTCTTCAATGGTTATTGATGACTTAGGTAAAGATTGGAGAATTTTTTTAATATAATCATTCAATGAATAAACTTTACCATGTGCCATTAAATTGTTTATGAGGTTTGTGAACTGAGTGAGCATGGATGAAATTTCTCCATCGTCATTTAATTTAAATATTTCATATTCTCTAACAAGCATGCATATTTTTTTATTGTTCATTTTGTGATGTGTTTCCATAGATGTTTTCAAGTACGTTCCACATTTCTTTTACGGTTTGACATTTGCAAATAAGACTATGTACATCATCATTTAAACCACAAAGAATAGTATGTTTTGCTTTAAAATTTAGTTCAACTAACCTTTTTTCACTTGGTGATTGTTCCAATAAAGTCTTTGGAAAATCCTCATTTTTCTTTGTGATTGAGAAGTCTCCTTTGGAGATGATCTCCCACAAATCCAAGTCGTATGCTTGAATGAACATGGACATTTTATTTTTCCACGCGTGGTAGTTTGAACTATTGAACATCTGTGGTAGATAAATGGATCATCCATATGAAGAGGTGCTCACCGAATACTCCATTTGACCTTTTACGCTCTGGATTTTACTCTTAAAATACAAGCACCTTGTTCTGATACCACTTGTTAGTCACCATAGCCCAGGAGTATATACGATATGCCCCGCAGTGGATATACAATAGAGTCAGAGGGGGGGTGAATGGCTCTTTTCGCATATTAAAAAATTTTCTCTACAAAAAAAAATATTTGGCAAGATTCAAGCAATTATATCACAATATATGGAACTTAAATCATGCACAAGATAAATAATCAAGAGTAGGGAGAGAGAAGCTTAACACCGAGTTTTTAACATGGTTCGGCACCTAGCCTACGTCCACACCTTAGCACCAAGCCAAGGATTCCACAATCTACTATAATTGCTCATTCCCCGGTGGAGCAAGGCTTACAAACTCAGGAACATATCCCTAATGCTCACAAAGAGCCTTTACCGATTCGGTTCACAAAGAACCTTACAACTTGGTTCACAAAGAACCTTTCAAAGGAAGATCGAAGATGACAAAGAATGCTCCTTGCAATGAGCAAATATGATTTAAAACTCAAACCTCACAAGTGAGCAAGAGAGAATGAGCACATGTAAAGAAGAACTAATATGCAATGTGCTAGGTTTTGTATAAAATGAAGTTTTTTTATTAAGAATGATCAAAAACCTTCAAAACCATGTTAATGCAAGTCTAATAGCTTGTATTTATAGCCCAAGAGCCAAACGAGTTGTTAACTAGTTGTTGGGGGGAATAAAAAATATTTTATTTAGTAAACTAGTCGTTTTTTTCCCATTAGTGTCATTCTGCCTGTTGGACTTGTCGACAAGTCCCCTGCTCTAGTCAACTAATCACACACTGCAACTCGTCGAAGAATCCCCTATTTTCATTGATGAGTGCCCCGAGTTAGAAACAGTCGTCAACACTAAAGTTGTGACATTTTGTCTTAGCTTTCCAAGGACACCAAGATTGTCACATTTGGATATTTCTAACAAAATTTATGCCAAAAATACCAAAAGGTATTTAGGACTTAAGGCTTCACTACGATAGTGACAATTGCTTTGTTTTTCCTTGTCAAAAACTGTTTTAATGACTCAAAACATTCTTGAATAAAAGTATATGAAATATATTAAGTCTAATGAAGATTAAAACTTGTACAAATGAGCTTCCTTTTGAATATAAGATATCTTGATTAATAAAACACATTTGAAAACTCATTTTGATATCTTATATGCTTAGTATAACCTTTTATAAATATACTTGACTTTCTTTGAACCCATATGAAAACCAAGGTGTAGTCCCAAGAGGGGGGGTGAATTGGGTTATTAAAATTTCTTTCAAATCTTTTGATAAATTTTTAAGCCTTTTACATCTTTCAAATATTTCTTGACTTCTTGTTGATTTACACTAAAACTTAAATGAATAATCAATCCACAAATCAATTTCAACTCAAGTAATCAAAACTTCAACCAACCAATCAACCACTAAATGCCAAACCAAGATATACAATACAACTTCTTTTAGCAATTCTCAACTTTTCAAGAATTCAAGATATTTTTTTGTTTGCAGCCCTGTATATAATTATTATTTGACTCAAGCCCTGTAGAGAATGAAATTGGTCTTTCAAGGTGATAAGTAATATAACATCCACACTTTTCCAAAATTCAGATTTTAAATAAACTTTTAGTTAAAGAGTCTTCGAGTGTTAACAAATCAACGTACTCCCTTACGGTTTTCGCAAAGTATTGATCAACCAACGTACTCCCTTTTGGTTTCTACAAGCCCAAAAACAAATTAATCTTTAAGTTTATCTAATATCCAAACTCCGTAGTATTTATGAAATTAAAACATTCACACAGTTTATATGTGTGCTAGAAATTAAAGAGAGTAACGGAAAAGGAGAGTGAGACCATGGCTTTTACGAGGTTTGGCTTATCTCTAGCCTACGTCCTCGCCTTCGGCAAACCACCAAAGGATTCACTAAAACCAATTCCTTTTGCCGGGCGGAACAACACCATTTACACACTTCGTCAATAGGCTAGAGCCCGTCCCTCCAAACGATGTACCCTTGTTCGGTCACTCCTTTAATTAGGCTAGAGTCTGCCTCTCTAAGCGATATTGTAATGCCCCGAACCCCTAAACTCGGGTCCGATGCATTATACCTGATAATAACCTGATAAATCATAAAATCTTACATACATTCGCAGCAGAAAATATAACTATAATCTCCATAAATTATATACCATAATACCAACTGTAACACCCCGAACCCTTAATCCCGGGTCCGGTGCGTTATACCTGATAAAATCCCTGTTAATCCATATTCAACATATACACAGCGGAAAACATAAATCATAATCTCCATATAACATAATACCAAAGTTTACTAATTCTAACTACCAACCATAATAAATTAATCATCCACCAGTATTCAAATATATACATGTATCCAAAACATTATCCACTAATACCAATATGTTTCACAATCATCCATATCTTATAAAACTTAAAACATAAATTATAAAACATAAAATATACATATCAAAATTAACATAATAATATACCATTTTCTCTTTCTATTTACCAAAAATGCTATAAAATCTCAAGCTCTCTAAGCTCCATCTCGAGGAAATCCTGAAAAAGATAATTTCATATTCGGGTGAGACACATCTCAGTAAGGGAAGAAACAATATATTAAACTCAGTGTGTGGCCATCATGAGATTATACATATCATTTTATAATATTTGGAAATCATTAACATAATACTGAAAGTCATTTTCTGAACCCAACAATCACATGCAAATGTTTAACCCATGAAATTACCCAAGGATAGGGGTGATTACCCGCCCATACAAGTAGCAGCCCTCTACTCTGATACATAGGTAACCCTAAGGTCACAACTAAAGCATACCAGGGAACTTATCTTACTCGGTAAGCCCTCAAGTGCTAAATTAATCCCGTACTCACACATTCAACAATAGTTTACCGAAAAAGGCCCAAAGGATAGGGAAATCTACCCGCCCATACAAGTAGGTTCCCTCTGCCCTAGTACATTATGCAACTACTACCACATCTAAAGCTACTAGTGCATTCGCCTTTCTCAGCAAGCACTCAGGCGAAGAGTTCGCCTTGCCCAATTGTAACATGATCTACGTACATACATACTTCTAATATCATAGTATATCATTCCTTTCTGTTATTATGCATTCATACACATTCATTCATGTTCATAACTTAACTTTACATTTCGTTTCACTTTAAGTGACTCTTTCCCATTTACATCGTTCACATTTTTGTCATTTAATTTCATTGCCATTTCATCGTCATTTCATTGCATAACATTTCATTTCATTACTTCGTACTACAACTAGTCTTTAGCCATCATCAGTTAGTCTACACAGAAGTGTGCTAGATCTGCTAACATGGTTGTCTTTCAGCAGTTTTACATTTACATGGTTGCATTTAACATACACAAGCAACATTATCCATATCATATTTTATTCATAAGCTTTACTTACTTAACCTGCATCTCGTATATCTAACATATATTCGCACAGAATCTCATGTCACACAGTTTTAGCAGTAAAATTCATATACATTCCTTACAAAATAAGTCAACCCATAATTAACATTAATATACTGAAAATAAATTTCATTCCTTACTTACTTCCTTATAAAAATACCTTTTCACTTTCATTCATTTATTTTAATATATACATAACTATATGAACAATTCTAGACTCAAAAAACATAAATTTCATGGCTGGCATTTTAAACCCACATATAAACATATATACATAAATAGCACATAATTCATTTTAATTCATGAAAAACTTGATTTAATATATAAATTTCCCCCTTACCTGACTTTCAAATTGCGCTGGCAGGATCCCTGAACCGATACCCGCAACGTTTACTTGGATCCTAAACCAAAAATCCTAACTTAATTAAAATAAATTCCAATAAACTTAAATCTTAAAGAAAATACTCATTTACTATTTCCTAGGCTCCAAATAACAATATTCCTTAAGAAAATCCCAAAATAACTAACTTACCTTGATTTTGGGATGTTTCCCAAACCTCACAACCCAACGATCAGCTCCTACAGCCTTGAAGAGAATGATCCCACGAACCTCGTGGTGGTTCCGGATCGTCAAACAGGGTCAAAATCTACCTGAAATTGAAGAGATAAGGTGGGAAAACCATATTTTAGAAAGAGAAGGAGAAAATTCCCAAGGTTTTGCACTGAAAATGAAGAAAGAGCCTATTTATAGACAGAGCTTCGTCGACGAGGCGCTGTAGAGACTTCGTCAATGAGAAGATACCTTCATCAACGAAATTCAGGGTTTGCAAAATTCTCTATCGGGATTTCTTCGTCGACGAGCTTAGAAGGACACTCGTCGACAAATGCAGGACATTCGTCTACGAGGCCTGTTATTTTCTTCTAATTTCTTTCCTTTTTCCTTCATTATCCATTAATCCATTATATTAATCATATTTTCTAATTATTTAAATTCTCTGATCATTACATATATCCCCTCGCTTATCCAACAATTTGAATACCTTGGACTCATCACAATCTACAAGAGATACAAAAAAAATAGATGTGTACAAAGAATGTTTTCAAATAGAGCTGATTAATACAATTGAAAATCTATATACTTCAATCAAATTCAAAATATGGAAATATGAAGCTCAAGAAGATATCACCGTAAGCCTTCTTTCTAGGTTGAAAGAATTAAGAGTAGGCTCAGAATTTTCTTGATAAATTCATAGCAAATCTTAGTAATGAAACTTGGAAATAGATTGCACAAGAGAGCTTTGAGAGAATTGGGAGATTTGAGAGCAAGAAAGCTTGTTTGCTGTATTTTCTTAGTGTAATTAATCCTTAGCCTTGGGGGGCTTATTTATAGATGAGAAATCGAGTCTATTTCATGTTTTCCTAGTGACTTGGAGTGTTTCCCAAGTTTATAGAAAGTTTGGAGCACAAAAAATATAAGTTTGAATTTAAAAACTTTTAAAAAATATGTTCATTAACAGTGTTCAGACGACTGAACTATCGGGTTCAGTCTTCTGAAGTTGCTTAAAACATTGAAAAATTCAGTCTAGAAATAGGCTCAAAAGACTGAAGTGAAGTTCAGTTTTCTGAAGTGTTGGGTTTGGATGTCTGAACTTAAAGTTCAGTCTTCTGAGGGTACACTGCCTCCTCAGGAAAAGAAAAAACAAAAACCTGACATCTTCGACCCACCTTCAATATTTTGGTCATAACATTTTCTATACTACTCCAAATTAGGTGTTCTTGGTGTCAAAAGAAAGGTAAGAAAAAATCCTACAACGTTTATCTTGAATACTTTTTAACATAACGAGCTTTTGATAGATAAAATTTCTCATCAATGCGGATGTAGAGAAAATAACAGCATTTGGAAAATCCTATTTTTGTGCTTTTCATTCCAAAAATAATTTTAACCTTTTTGAAATAATTTTTTACCTTTTAAAAATATTTTTCAAGTATTTTAAAAGGTATCTAGGTCCAAGAAATTAACCTAAGAGCTTCTTGTATCCATAATGAAATCGAATGAAGCACTTACATAAAGACTTCTTAGATTTTTAACATTCTTAAACACTTAAGTCTTCATGCTTTGTCTTGGCTCTTTCTTTAAGCTTTAATATCAAGTTCATCTTCTCATAGTCGGCAAGCTTTAATATATCATCTATGCCTTTAAGTATTCTTTAAGATTTATATGATCATGTTCTTAAGTATTCTTTAAGATTTATATGATCATGTTCCTTTGGAATATAAGTTTCATTTGATCCTTGTGAGCACTTTGACCTTGCTTTCACATATGTGATCATTGTGAGTTTTGAAATATCACCACTCAACCAAAAATGTTAAGTTCCACTTCTTTGTTAGCATCAAAATAAGATTTTAAGTCTTGTACAGTTAACAATCTCCCCCTTTTTGATGATGACAAACAAGGAGCAAAATTTTGAGTAAACCTCAAAAGGCTCCCCCTTTCAATAAGCATCATCTTAACAATTTTTGCAATCTCAAGGTCATTTCAAAAAAATATTTTCACGTATCGTGCTCATATATCAAAATCACATTATTCAAAATTAATATCAATCAATATCAAGTACTTATCCTTCTTTTGATATACATATCATGCTCAATTTTTTCCGCCCAAAACTTCTTCCCCTTTTGAAATCAATCAAAAAGAGTAAGAATTTAAGTACTAATGCTATGAGCAACCATAAAAAGTATAGTACTTTAAACTTCAACATGCATAATAATTCATGATACCAATTATTTATTCCATGATTCCAATTTAATAATTTGGGAGGAAACATAATACAAGCAATAAGTCATGATACTCCCCCTAAATTTAATACATTCAGATTTGATACCAATTAGGCTTTTAAGTTTATTATCCATGCTTCATATATTGATTCATATCTTGTATGTTCTCATGAACACAATCATCAAATACCAATATCATGTTAACATCATCAATATCATAACATGCTCATGAGTTCAATTATGCTTATCATTCTTAAATATCAATTTGTGATATCAATTAAAATTTTTAAAATGTGATACCAAAAATACTTTATAGATACCAAAGCTAATATCACATCATGCATAGTTCAGGGATATCAAAAATATTATTCATAGCTCATAGATACCAATATAAAGAGCAGTACAAGACAAATTTATCCACTTGATTTATTATTAGCATGCATAGTCAAAAATTAATTTTATATCAAGATTCATGCTCATACTCAATAATCTCATGCTCAAACTCCATACTTCTTATATCAAGATTTAGCTTCATAATCATGCTCAAGTTTGCAATATAATGAGCCATACATTATTAATATGAGTCAAGTCATGATCATACATGTATTTCATTTTCATTTGCTTTGTCATATTGCTCAAGTTGTCTTCAAGTATCTCTCATTCTTAAAATGTTTCTTATCAAAATATTCATGTAATATGCTTGATTTTTGCTTTCATATGAATTTTTTTTTCCAAATTTAAAAACTTTCTATTTTAAGCTCATATGAATCATCCTATGATTTTGGCCAACAATGTTATTTTTTTGTTTCATACAAGGCTTTTATCTAGGTACCCATATCTTTTTGGGTCCGGTAGGTTTCATAAGTGATGTTTTTTTTATTCTCCATGCTTGTTTAATTCTTACATCCTTTCTCTTTAATGGACATTCAAACTTTATATGACCATTTTTCTTGCATAGGCAGCATATGGTGTTAGTGTAGGCATTGGAAGATGTGCTAGCATTATCTTTGGATGCTTTTGAAAAATATCCTATCTAAAGATTCTTTTTCTTTTTATTTTCAACCCCAATTAAATCCAATGCCTTCTTTGTTTAAGGTCATCCTTTGTGAGCCTATCATTTTGTCAAAGTTTTCCTTTCCTTTTGTGAAGTTGTATATGATCTTTTCTTTATCTTCAATTTGATTTTTGAGATCATTTATCTCGATGCCTTTCTTTTCATCAACCTTCTTTTGTGATTTCTCTAATTCTTGAGATAGTTTTCTTATTTTATCCTCTAATTCATAAATATATATATATATATATATATATATATATATATGTCTTTCTCATATTCCATAGAGGATAAGGATCGAAGGTCTTCTATCATCTTTTCATTCTTACTTTCTAATTTCTTGATTTTCAAGTCTTTTTCTTTTTCAGCAAGATTTTTAGCTTCTAATTATTTTATTGCAGCTTTATACTGATTTTCTATTTTCTTGAGTTTTGAATCTTTATCATTTTCAGCAATCGTAATTGATTCTAGCTCTTTCATTATTCCATCGTTCTTGTTTTTCAATGATGTGTTTATTTTAGCTACTATGATTAGCATCTTATGTACTTTGAATAAATCATTTTGTAAGCATACACTCATCATTGGATTCATTTGAAGAATCACTACAAGAATTAGTTAAGGATTTGGATGAGGAGCCTTCCTCATTGCCCATGCCATAAAATAAGTATAAGCAACCTCTTGGTTACTTGATTCATATTCCGAACTACTTGTACTCATGTTGTTCCAAGTAGTGGCTTTCATAGCCTTTTTGTTTTTCTTATTAGACTCTTTCTTTAGTAGTGGACATTCCGGTTTTATATGTCCAACTTTGTTGCAATTATAACATGTGGGGGTTTTATTTTCAGATTTCTTTTTGCTGATTTCTTCTTCTTCTAATTTGGAATCTTGGTTTCTTCTTTTGAATTTATTTTTCCTTCTAAGGATTTTTGCAATTTTCTTAGATATGAAGGCTAGTTGATTCTTGGGCTTTGGTTTTTCCACTCCTTTCATTCATTGTCATTTCGTATATGAGGAGAGAATGTATAAGTTCATCTAAAGAAGTGGTTTTAAGGTTCCTACCTTCCGTTATTACAGTGGCCTTTGGTTCCCATATAGGTGGTAGCCCTCTAAGAATTTTTCTTATCTTCTCATAGGTAGTGTAGGTTTTTCCTAAGGCATTTAGGGAATTTATTATGTGAGTGAATCTAGTGAACATATTAGTTATGGATTCATCCGGGTTCACCCTAAAAGCTTCATATTCACTTTAAGCATATCAATCCTATTATCCCTAACATCTATAGTGCCTTCGTAAGTGACTTCTAGCTTGTCCCATATTTTCTTAGTCGATTTGCAAGTCATTACTCTATTAAATTCATTAGCATCTAAAGCACAATACAAGGCATTTATGGCACTTGAATTTATTTGAAGCATTTTGTAATCTATGTCAGTCATATCCTTTTTCTCCTTAGGAACTTGTTTTTTGTCTACTAGTTTGAAGGGAATTAGGTCACCATCCGTGACAACCTCCCAAGCTCTCTAATTCATAGTTTGAAGATAGATTTGCATTTGTTTTTTTCCAAAAAGTGTAGTTATGTCAACAAAAGATAGGAGGCCTAGTTGAAGATTGTCCTTCTCCAAAGGAAGCTACACCTGTGCGAGCCATTAAGATCTTTTTATAGCTACTAATTAAGATTTGTTACAACCTCGCTCTGATGCCAATTGAAAACCAAGGTGTAGTCCCAAGAGGGGGGTTGAATTGGGTTATTAAAATTTCTTTCAAATCTTTTAATAAATTTTTAAGCCTTTTAATTCTTTCAAAGATTTCTTGACTTCTAGTTGATTTATACAAAAACTTAAATGAATAATAAATCCACAAATCAATCTCAACTCAAGTAATCAAAACTTCAACCAACCAATCAAACCAATCAACCACTAAATGCCAAACCAAGATATACAATACAATTTCTTTTGGCAATTCTTAACTTTTCAAGAATTCGAGATATTTAATTATTTGCAGCCTTGTATATAATTATTATTTGACTCAAGCCTTGTAGAGAATGAAATTGGTCTTTTAAGGTGATAAGTAATATAACATCCACACTCTTCCAAAATTCAAATTTTAAATAAACTTTCAGTTAAAGAGTCTTTGGGTGTTAACCAATCAACGTACTCCCTTACGGTTTCCTCAAAGTATTGATCAACCAACGTACTCCCTTTTGGTTTCCAAAAGCCCAAAAATAAATTAATCTTTAAGTTTATTTAATATCCAAACTTCGTAGTATTTATGAAATTAAAACATCCACGTAGTTTATATGTGTGCTGGAAATTAAAGAAAGTAAGGGACAGAGAGAGTGAGACCACGACTTTTACGAGATTCAGCTTATCTCTAGCCTACGTCCTCGCCTTTGGAAAACCACCAAAGGATTCACTAAAACCAATTCCTTTGCCTGGCAGAACAACACTGTTTACACACTCCGTCAGTAGGCTAGAGCCCACCTCTCCAAACGATGTACCCTCGTTCGGTCACTCCTTCAATTAGGCTAGAGCCCGCCTCTCTAAGCAATATCCCCTCACTTTGCCAACAATCTGAATACCTTGGACTCATCACAATCTACAAGAGATACGAAAAAATAGATGTCTACAGAGAATGCTCTCAAATAGAGCTGATTAGTACAATTGAAAATCTATATACTTTAGTCAAATTCACAAAATGGAAATATGAAGCTTAAGAAGATATCACCGTAAGCCTTCTTTCTAGGTTGAAAGAATTAAGAGTAGGCTCAGAATTTTCTTGATAAATTCACAGCAAATCTTAGTAGTGAAACTTGGAAATTGATTGCACAAGAGAGCTTTGAGAGAATTGGGAGATTTGAGAGCAAGAAAGCTTATTTGCTGTATTTTCTTGGTGTAATTAATCCTTAGCCTTGGGGTGATTTTATGTTGAACACTTTTTAAAATAAGGAGTTTTTGATAGAGACAAATGCTCATCAATGCGGATGTAGAAAAAATAACCGCATTTGGAAAATCCTATTTTTGGTGCTTTTCATTCCAAAAATAATTTTAACCTTTTGAAATAATTTTTGACCTTATAAAATTATTTTTCAAGTATTTTAAAAGGTATCTAGGTCCAAGAAATTAACCTAAGAGCTTCTTGTATCCATATTGAAATCAAATGAAGTACTTACATAAAGACTTCTTAGATTTTTGACATTCTTAAACACTTAAATCTTCATGCTTTGTCTTGACTCTTTCTTCAAGTTTTAATATCAAGTTCATCCTCTCATAGTCGTCAAACTTTAATATATCATCCATGCCTTTAAGTATTCTTTAAGATTTATATGATCATGTTCTTTTTGAATATAAGCTTTATTTGATCCTTGTGAGCACTTTGACCTTACTTTCACATATGTGATCCTTGTGAGTTCAAAAATATCACCACTCAATCAAAATATTAAGTTCCACTTGTTTGTTAGCATCAAAATAGGATTTTAAGCCTTGTAAGGCCAACACTTTAGGACATAAAACTTGTTTTAACACAATCGGGACTAGGTATAAAAACGTTCTTAAAATTAGGATGTTAAAAACTTGTCCCTTTAAAAACATATTTGAGTTTTAGGATTCATTTGACAAACTCTTGTTTTAACTTGGAAAACTATGAATATTGAGTTTGTGACTTTAGTGCAATCCTATAAACTCATGTGTCCTAGTACGTATGCATTTGCTCAACTTTTGCTCAAAAATCATGCAAAAAACACACTCGAAAAAGTTACAAAACATACTACCTCACACAACCCTTATTACAAATAATTCTACAAGTAAGCTTCCTTTGGTTGTGCTTGGGTCCTTCCAAGTATGTGTCCATTTGATTTTTCCTTCTTGACATCTACTAGGTCAGATCTTTGCCTTCGATCCAATAATTCATGTATGAGTATTTGTACTAAACATGATCTGCAAATATAGAAAAATACTAAGAACAACATATAGGTTAATATCATCAAAACACATTAAACAATTATGGTGTAGCCACTAAGGCTAATAGGGAAGATGTGGGAAAATGATTTCGACTTTTTTTAATAAAGGATTTTTGGTTTTAGACACAAAAGGAATGGAAGAGATGGAGTTCGGATGAGTGGAGGAGCAAAGTCCAGTTGATTGGAACGTAAGAAGTTAGGGTTTTGCACTCAAAATTTTATAAATCCCAATGATCCAATCGACTAGATCTAAGAAGTCAGTCGCATAACTGATAAAGAACCTGAATTTCTGCAAGTCGGTGACTTGTTAGTTGACTTGGTCTCAGAACTTAGTTGCCTGACTTACCAAAATATTCAATTTTTCTTCTTTTCTCTTCTTGTACTCTTTCTAAACCACTTCCCTATTGTGTAATAGACCAAGTTCTCTTCTTATTGATATAAACCTTTCCTCTGGAAGAGGTTTTGTGAAAATGTCCACCCATTGGCCGTTTGTATTTATGAATTCAAGTAGTATATCCTCTTTTTGCACTTGATCTCTTAGAAAATGATGTCTTATATCTATGTGCTTAGTTCTTGAGTGTGATATTGTATTTTTAGAGATATTTATTGCACTTGTATTATCACATTTTATTGGTATGACTGAGTACTCTAAATTAAAGTCTTTTAATTGTTGTTTTATATAGAGAGTTTGTGCACATCAACTGCCCGCTGCCACATACTCAGCTTTAGCGGTGGATAAGGCTACGAAATTTTGTTTCTTGTAAAACCAAGAGACAAGAGACCATCCTAGAAAGTGGCAAGTCCCACTTGTACTTTTTCTATCAATCTTACAACCTGCATAGTCTGCATCTGAGTAATTAATTATTTCAAAATCGGTATCCTTAGGATACCATAGTCCTAAATCAATTGTTCCTATCAAGTATCGTAGGATTCTTTTCATAGCTATTTGATGAGATTCTTTAGAAGCTAATTGAAATCGTGCACACATGCATACGCTAAACCTTATGTCCGATCTACTAGCTATTAAGTATAACAAACCTATCATACCTCAATAATATTCATATCTACTGATTTTCCTTTTTCATCCTTATCAAGACTTATAGAGGTACTCAGGGGAGTTCCTATAAGCTTATTACTTTCCATATCAAATTTCTTAAGCACGTCTTTTATATATTTGGATTGATTTATAAAAGTTCCACTATTGGCTTGTTTAATTTGTAGTCCTAGGAAGTAGTTCAATTCTCCCATCATGCTCATTTCAAATTCCTCTTGCATACACTTAGCAAATTCCTTATATAAATCATCATTTGTTGCACCAAATAGGATATCATCCACGTAAAGTTGAATAATTAGCATGTCTTCCTTCTTAGTTTTGATAAATAAGGTGCTATCAACCTTTCCTCTAGATTATCTCTTTTCTAATAAGAATCCACTTAACCTTTCATACCAAGCCCTAAGGACTTGTTTCAATCCATAAAAGGCTTTAGTTAATTTAAACACATAATCATGTTTTTGAATATCCTCAAAGCCTGGAGGTTGTCCTACATATACTTCTTCATTTATAAAACCATTTAGAAATGCACTTTTTACATCCATTTGATAAAATTTGAATTCTTTGTGTGATGCATATGCTAATAGCATTCTTATAGCTTCTATTCTAGTTACGGGAGCAAAGGTCTCATCACAGTCTATTCCTTCTTCTTGGTTATATCCTTGAGCCACAAGCCTAGCTTTGTTTCTTACCACAATTCCATTTTCATCCTTTTTATTTCTAAATACCCACTTTGTTCCAATAATTGAACGGTCATCCGGTTTAGGAACTAATTTCCATACTTTATTTCTTTCAAATTGATTTAAATCTTCTTGCATAGCCACTATCCATGAATCATCATTTAGAGCTTCTTCAACGTTCTTAGGTTTATCTTGAGATAAGAATACATAATTATTACATATATTTTTCAATGAAGATCTAGTAGATACACCCCATGATGGTTCTCCTATGATTTGATCTCTAGGATGATTTCTAAATTTTTATTCTTTGGGTAACTCGGAATTTTATGTAGCATCTTCATTTGAAATCAATTCTTTTTTCTCATCTTTCACTTCTATATTCTCTAAGACTTCTGGTTTTTGAGTGGTTTGAACTTCTTCAATATTTATTGTTTGATTAAATGAATTTTCCTAATCAAATGTTACATGAATTGATTCCACAATTGTAAGAGTTCTTTTATTATAGATTCTAAAAGCCTTACTTTTTAATGCATATCCTAAAAATATTCCTTCATCAGCTTTTGCATCAAATTTACCTAAGTCATCTTTATCATTTAACACAAAACATTTGCATCCAAAAACATGAAAGTAAGATATGTTAGGCCTTCTACCTTTTCATGATTCAAAGGGAGTTTTATTTAAATTTGATCTCATTGATACTCTATTTATCGCATAGCATGCAGTATTTACCGCCTCAGCTCAAAAATACTTTGGTAGCTTATGTTCATTGAGCATTGTTCTTGCCATTTCTTGAAGAGTTATATTCTTTCTTTCAACAGCTCCATTTTGTTGTGGAGTTCTAGGAGCTGAAATATTATGATTTATTCTATGTTCATTACAAAATTTTTTAACTTCTTTGTTGTTGAATTCTCTTCCTTGATCACTTCTAATATTTGAGACACTATATCTCTTTTTCATTTTAAAGTTTCTTGCACAAATTTATTAACATATTACAAGTTTAATCCTTGGAGGCTAAAAAGAGTACTCAGATAAACCCGGAGTAGTCATCAACTATGACAAAAGAATATTGCTTTCCTCCTATTCTTTGAGTTCTAGTAGGAGCAAACAAATCTAAATGAATAAGTTCTAAGGGTTTTCTAGTAGAACTATGTTTCTTATTTTTAAAGCTTGTCTTAATTTGCTTCCCAAGTTGGCAAGCATCACAAATTTTGTCTTTTATGAATTTTTTGCATAGTTAACCTTTGACTAACTTCTTTCTAGATAAGTTTGATAATAAATACATGCTTGCATGACTTAGTCTTCTATGCCAAAGCCAACTGGCTTCATTCATGGCAACCAAGCATATTACTTCTTGAGAGATTAGGTTTTCAAGGTTTATACAATATACATTATTAATTCTATAAGTTGTAAATAGAACTTCATGTTTTCTTGGATTTTGAACTATGCACTTATCTTGTTTAAAGACTGTGTCAAACCTTTTATCACTAAGTTGACTTATGCTTAAAAGATTATACTTTAATCCATCCACTAGCAAAGCATCATCAATCGTAATGGAAGGTTCTTTACCTATTTTACCAATCCTAATGATTTTATCTTTAGCTTGTTGCCGAAGGTCACATACCCTCCATCTTTTTGAACTAGTGTGGTAAACTTGGTTTTATCTCCAGTCATGTGTCTTGAACACTGGCTGTCCAAGTGCCATTTTTCCTTTGATGGAATAGTCCTAAAGCATACCTACAAGGAAGGATTCGCGGTGTTACTTTTGAAACCCAAACCTTCTTCATTCTTTTTAAGTTATATCTATTTTTAGTGTTTACTTTCCATTCATTTTTTATTTTGACATACTTCTTTTTAAGTGGACAATTAAACTTTATGCGTCCCTTATTTTTACACAGGAAGCAAGTAGTGTGTTCATGAACATTTGTAGAAGTTGTACTAGTATAGTATTTTGCTTCTTTTACAAAATATCTCATGAATAAGTTCTTCTTCTTTTTGTTTTTAATTCCATTATAACCAATTCTTTCTTTATCACTAATCACCCTTTGTTGTCCAACCATCTTTTCAAAATTCTCTTTTATTCTAGTAAAATTGTAAATGATCTTGTTTTTATCTTCAATTTTACTTTTAAGGTCACTTATTTCTAAGTCTTTCTTGCTTTCACCATTTACTTGTAGTTTTACCAAATCTTGAGACTTGTTGTTTATTTTCTTCAAAAGGTCATCAATATGAGAGTCTTTTTCTTTTTCAGCTGATTTAGAAGATTCTAGTTGATTTTTTAGATTTTCATTTTGTTCTTTCAAAGTTGTATTCCTTTTAGATACTTTAATGGACTTATTGTGTAAGGCAAATAATTTAGCCTAGATTTCTTTGTATGAAGGCATACTATCACATGAATCATTACATGATTCTTCACCAGACTCTTCTGATGAACTATAGTAGGAGTTTACCTCGTCATTGTGAGCCATGAAGCACATGTTGGCAACTTCTTGTTCACTTGATTTGTTCTTAGATTCGCTTGAGCTTGTATCATCCCATGTAGCCTTCATTGCCTTCTTTTTCTTTTGCTTGTCTTTCTTCAACTATGGAAAATCTGGTTTAATATGTCCTACCTTTTTGCAGTTATAACGTGTAGGAGGTTCATTCTTAGTTTCCTTTTTGTTTGTTTCTCCTTTGTCATTTTTTGATCCTTTAAACTTCCGAGTGAATTTCCTATTCTTTCTAAAAAATTTTCCAAGTCTTTTAGTAATGAAGAATAGTTCTTCATTGTCTAATTCATTATCTTCATCTTCATCACTAGAGCTTTCTTTGGTAGCCTCAAGGGATTTTGATTTCTTATTTTTATTATTATTCTCGGAATTTCTTTCATTTATCGACATCTCATATGTGAGAAGGGATCCAATTAACTCATCAAGTGAGGTATTTTTCAGGTTTTTTCCTTCAGTGCTTGCTGTGGCCTTAGGTTCCCATATCGGAGGAAGTCCTCTAAGGATTTTTTGAATCATTTCATATGTTTAGTAATTTTTCCCTAAAGCATTAATGGAATTTATTATGTGAGTAAACCTAGTATGCATGCTAGTGATAGTTTCATCTGGGTTCATCCTAAAGGCCTCATACTCGCATGTGAGCATGTCAATTCTACTATCTCTAACATCTATCATTCCTTCATAGGTTACCTCTAACTTATCCCAAATTTCTTTGGCTAACTTACACGTCATGACCCTATTAAAATCATTTACATCTAAGGCACAATACAATGCATTCATGGCACTTAAATTAACTTGCAGTAACTTAAAGTCACTATCGGTCTTGTCTTTTTCCTCTTTAGGTACTTCTTTGCCATAAACTAATTTAGTGGGGATGTGGCCACCATGTGTGACAACTTTCCATGCCTTTCAATCCATGATTTCTAGATAGGTTCTCATTCTTTATGTAGTGACTCGAAGAATTATGATATTTAAATAATATGAAGGAGAAAAAGGTTTCGCATTCGTCGACAATGTGACATATTGGGCTCGTCGATGAGGGTGCACTTTTTCGATGAGAAAATACTAAGAGGCTATTTTCTCATTTCTGAATTTTGTTGACGAGAAGAAGACATTCGTTGACGAACGTCCTTCTTGACCTCGTCGACGAGGTGACGTGGCTCGTTGACGAAGGCTAGTATATAAATAGCCCTAAACATGATTTTATAGCTGATTTTTTGTGTAGAAACTCTCCCTCTCTCTCCCTTTCGGTTTCGACCCCTTCTCTTTTAATTTCTGGGTCTATTCTTCGCCGGATTGACGATCTGAAGCCACCACGACACTCCTAGGGAAGTTCTCAACAAATCTGCTGGAGAGGATCGTCGATGGGGCTAGTTTAAATTTCATCCCAAATTCAGGGTAAGGCTTTTATTCAGTATTTGGCCTTCCCTATGTTTGTAGAAAATGTAGTACATGTAGAAATACTGAATTTCTGTTCTGGGAGATGTTTATTTCAGGGTGTTGAATGGGGAACCGTGTAGGTGCAGGACTGATTATTTTAGGGTTTATGAAATATATGTATAATCTTATAGCATTTGGTTTCAGGAGAATAAATAAATAAATAAATATATATATAGATATATATATATATATGTATATATATATATATATATACATTATGTTTGGGAAATATTATTGTAAATGACGATATGTTTTAAATATATGTAATACCCATTCTGTGTGGCATGAGTAGAATTTATTATGAATTACTATTTTCTAGGAAAAAGTTAAATGATAGAGAGTTTTTATGTGATATGCCGGCGTACGGGACGAGAATTTTATATGATATACCGGCGTATGGGCCGAGGATGTTCTCATATGCTATGTCGGCGTACAGGCCAAGCTTTTTACAGGATATTCCAGTGTACGGGCCAAACCTCTTATTTGATATGTGATACGGCGTATAGGCCGTGATTGATAAAATACGAAATTCTGACGTAAGGGCCGATGATTTTCATGTTATATATATGAAATGTGATATGATGATGTTGAATTGACAATTATTATCATGGAATAGCAATGTATCATGATTTGAAAATATGTTATATGTTATTAGAACCTGGTTGGCTTGATTTAGGCTTACACGTGCACAATACCATAGTTATGTGTTCATTATCATCATGATATTGTGTTATCGCTATCATACGAGGCAGCGTGAGAATGGATAGTCGATGTGGTTTATTGAAGTGTTGGCACCCCTGGTGTATGGACCAGGTCTGGTAGACTCATTATACTTACAGACATTTACTTTGACTTGGCAGTGGTCGGCCAACCATTGTTAGGTCCCGCCTTCGGGCCACACAACCCAGTCATGTGGGGGTAAGACATGACACCAGCCAGCTAACCTTCCAGGGTTGTTTTTTTATTATTATTATATGATATGAATGATGCTTATGGAAATCCAGTATGTTTTGGCATGCTATGATTATACATGTTTTTCCCAAAAATGATATAGACAGTTTTACTAAATATGCTTATGTATGCTTTTATGTATAACACGGGAATACTCATGTTGCCACACACTAGTATTAGTTTATTTCCCTTACTAAGATTTGTCTCACCCCAAATTATATGAACATTTAAGGAGCCCTAGATAGGAGAGCGAATAAAGCTCCACAGAGATAGTTACAGCTGATCTACCCTTTCTGAAGGGTAAGTATTTGCTAGGGTCACATGGATTTTTGGGTGGAGACCCTAAAACTATTTTGGATACTTTTGAGATGTGTGTATCTATATGATGGTTGTAGTAAACTCTGGTATTGTGTTAAATGGTACTTTGAGATGTATATGATTATATGTTTTTTGTTGCTTAGGCTTCCGTGTTGTGTTTCTGATGTATCCCCTGTACCCACGGGTTCAGGTTGATTATGATCAACTAGATTTATTATATTGGTTTTATTATCATGGAAAAAATAGTAAAATAAGCAGGTCGTTACACTTTGTTTCCAAAAAGTATAATTTACACCATATAAAATAGGAGGTCTAGTTAAGGATTGACCCTCAACAAAAGGGGATACACCTAGGTGTACTATTGAGATCTTTATATAGCTTCGAATTAGGATTTTCTATAACCCCGCTCTGATACCAATTAAAAAAGAAGGTGTATTCCCAAGAGGGGGGTGAATTGGGTTCTTAAAATTTCTTTAATTGATTCTTTCTCAACTTGCTTTAAGTTTAGAAACCACACATATAAAATTCATTTTTAATCACAAGTTCAGTAGAAATTTATTTAGTTATAAATCTTTATAAATGAATATACCAACTTGAATATCCCTTTCAGCAATTTAATTCAATCCAACCAAGATAACCAAAAGAAAATTCACAATACAGAATGAATTCAGAAATGCTTCAAAGATTCAACACTCAAGTAACTCAAAGTAGAGTTTAAGTATGTAGCCAATAAAATCCCTATATTAGTGAACTTGATTTCTCAATATGAAACACAATGTAAATTTCCAACACTCTTCAAGAACTCAGAATTTAAATAAACTTTCAATTAATAAGACTAGGGTGTTAACCAATCAACGTACACCCTTGTGGTTTCCGCAATTTGTATTGATCAACCAACATACTCCCTTTTTGGTTTTCGCAATCCCAAAGTCAAATCAATCTTGAGTTTATTTAATATCCAATCCACGTAGTTATTATGAACATAAAATTAAAATCCAACCACGCAGTTTATACGAATGGAAAATTAAATGAGAGTAGGGAAGAGAGTGAGACACGATTTTTATGAGGATAGGTTATACCCACCTACGTCCTCGCCTTAGGCACACCACCTAAGGATTCCACTATAGCACTCCTTTATGGGTAGGAGCAACCTTACTCACTCCTTTGCGGGCAGGAGAAACCTTTACAATCTCTCCTTCAATAGGCTAGAGTTCACCTCTCCAAACGATGCCCCACGCTTGGTTCAACAATGATTCAAAGACTTAAACCGTCTACAAAACAAGAAACAAATTTGGTGTACAAAGACACTCTCAACAAGAGCTTATTAGTACAACAATTAAGCACTATAATATACTTCAATTCAAAATAACAATTGAAAGAATTTGAAGCCTTATAAGTATATCACCGTGAGCTTTCTTTCTAGATTGAAAGAATTCATAGTAGGCTTAGAAATTTTGTGAGAGATTCATAGCAAAACTCAGTAAGGAACTTCACAAAGTGTTAGAGTAAGAGAGCTTTGAGAGTATTAAGAGCAAGAGAGCTTTGAATGCTGTGTATTTTCCTGGTGTGTTGAATCCTTAGCTTGGGGGGTATTTATAAATTTTTAAACAAGAGTATTTCACGTTCTCCAAGTGACTTGGAGTGTTTCCCAAGTTTTCATAACGTTTAAAATTCAAAAAATCAAATTTGGAAACTTCCCGTTATATTTAAAATTTGAAATCTCAAAGCGTCAGTCAACTGGGAATAAAAAGTCAGCTGCCTAGGTTCATTAGAACACTAAAAATTTGGAAACTTCCCGTTATATTTAAAATTTGAAATCTCAAAGCGTCAGTCAACTGGGAATAAAAAGTCAGTCGCCTGGGTTCATTAGAACACTAAAAATTTCAAACTCAGCAAGGAGTTAGTCGACTGGGTCATCTCTAGTCAGTCACCTTGGTCCTCTCGGGTTGTCTCAAAATTAGTTTATTTATTTTTCAATCTCCTAGATTAACTTTGTCAGTCGCTTGGAAAGACCAAAAATCTAATTTTTCATTTTTTTTTTTCCAATTTCATTTTGCTCTTTTGCTTTCCCCAAAATAATTTAAGACTTTTGGAAAATATTTTCTTGGTTTTTTCAAAACATGGTCTCTAAGTCAATGAGTTTTTTAATGAGCTTCAAATTCAATCAAATTATCATTTGAATGAAGTACTTACATAGAGACTCTCTTAAGATTTAATTCTATTCTAAGGTTGGAGTCTTTATGCTTGTTATTTTTGTAGTCCATCTTGCCTTTGAACTTAAATTCTCTAAGCTTCCATCAATTCTCTAAGCTTTCATTAAGGTATCTTTTGAATACGTTCTTTAAGCTTTCATTTCTTTTTCATGTATTTTTACAATGATCTTTGTGATAACTTTGAACTTGAACTTAAACACCTGATTCCTGAAGTATCATCACTTTCAAAAAAACATGTTAAATTATCTTTTATTTGTTATCATCGAAACAAGATTAGTAAGTCATGTTAGGCCAACACTTCCTTTCGTAATTGTTGTGGCTTTAGGTTCCCAAATGAGTGGAAGACCTCTAAGGATTTTTCGGATCATCTCATATGTAGAGTAGTTTTTCCGTAAGGCATTTAGGGAGTTTATTATATGAGTGAACCTAGTGTGCATATTAGTGATGGTTTCATTCGGGTTCATCCTAAAGGCCTCATACTCGCTTGTGAGCCTGTCGATTCTACTATCTCTAAAATCAACCGTTCCTTCATAGGTTACCTCTAGTTTATCCCATATTTCTTTAATTGATTTACATGTCATAAACCTATTGAATTCATCTGTGTCAAGAGCACAATATAATGCATTCATAGCACTTGAATTTACTTGCAACATTTAATGGTCATTGTTAGTCCCTTTTTTCCTCTTTTGGAATTTCTTTATTGTCTATGATTTTAGTGAGAATAAGTTCACCTTGTGTGAAAACTTTCCATGCTTTCCAATCCATAATTTGTAAATAGATTCTCATTCTTTGTTTCCAAAAGGTGTAGTTAACACCACAAAAAATAGGAGGTCTAGTTAAGGATTGACCCTCGGCAAAGGGAGATACGCCTAGGTGTGCTATAGAGATCTTTATATAAGATTCACTATAACCCCTCTCTTATACCAATTGGAAAGTTAGGTGTAGTCCTAAGAGGGGGGTGAATTGGGTTTTTAAAATTTTCTTTTAAAACTCTTTGTTTTACAAGTTCCTTTAGTTAAAAGTTAACCCCTTTTTCAATTTGAGTTAATTTGCAATCACACTCTTCAAACACAACTTTTGGAATGTCAAGCATTGAAGAAATAAAAGGAATCTAAGCCGTTCATTTTTTTGGGAAATCCAACGACTGCTGTATTTTTACTTTTGTTAGTGGAGGGGCAATAATGTAATTTGTCTCCAATTAATTGTAAATGTAAAACAGAGGGGGGCGGGGGATTTTCTTAGGACATCTTCAATTTGCAATTTCTAAATAGATTGTGGCCCGCCTTCCTAGAGAGAACAGCACCGCACGCGAGAGAGCCTTCAACCGCGCGAGAGAGTGAGGGGTTTCTTCTTCTTGTCAGCCGCGAGTCTTCAACAGCCACACGAGATAAGGAAACAACAACGGGCATTCGGCATTGGGGATCTACAGCGGAGGTGCATGCTCAGGTAAAGGGAAGGTAATGCATAGATCTAGTTTCTTGGGAGGGATTTCTTGTAGGGAAATCAGGGAGGAATATAGAGAGAAATCTAGGGTTCTTTGCAGGTACAAAGAGAGGGTTTCTTGGATTATTCTTAGGCTGATTTTCAAAAGAGATCGATAAGACAAGAAAGGGTAAATCTGTGTGTACTTGTATTTATTTCCACCGATTTAATATGGTGTCTCTGGAGGTGAGTTTCTGCCATGGATGTAGGCCAATGGTTGGGTCGAACCACGTAAATATGTTCTTGTGGATTGTGTTTGTGACATGTTTATGCTTTACTGAATATTGGATTGGTGAACATATATTTTTTCTTGATCAAGCTTAGCACACAGACTCGTCAAAATAAACAGGTTTTCATTTAGGTGTGATTGTGGTTGATGCTTAGGTAAAGTTAGATTGTGGATTGTTTATAATTAATTAAAATCTAAAATTTAGAATTAGCAATCAGCTGAATTACACACAACAAGTGGTATTAGAGCCTAGCTATGTGATGGGGACCGCTAGGTTTGAAATAGAAAAATTCACCGGAAAAAATGACTTTGGTTTGTGGAGGATTAAGATGTGTGCCATCTTGGTACAACAGGGGCTTGAGGAGGCTCTTCTTGGAGAAAAGAAGGGAGCATCCACTTCACAAGAGGGGAAACAAGATTTTCCCCCCATCGAACAAGTGAAGCTCGAAATCCTCCAAAAGGCACATAGTGCCATTATCTTGTCCTTAGGAGACAAAGTGCTTAGGGAAGTTGCCAATGAGGATACGGCAGCTGGAGTGTGGTCAAAACTAGAAAGTTTGTACATGACAAAATCCCTAGCAAATAGACTCCATAAGAAGACTAGACTCTACACCTTTAGAATGACCCCTGGAACATCGATCAATGAACATTTAGATGAATTTAATAAAATTCTTTTGGATCTTGCTAATATTGATATTAGTATAGATGAAGAAGACCAGACAATTCTTTTATTGATTTCTCTTGATTCCACATATAACCATATTAAAGAAACTATGATGTATGGGAGAGAGAGGCTGACTTTAGAAGATGTGCAAGCCAATTTGCACTCTAGGGAATTGCACACTAAGTTTGAGTCTAAATCAGGGTCAAGGGAAGGGATAAATGCGAGAGTTAGGTCTGAAAAGAGGAACAAGAAAAGAAAAGACAAGTGGTCTAGATCAAAATCTAAGATCAAGGCACCAAAATGTTTTACATGTCACAAGGAAGGACATTTTAGAAGGGACTTCCCTGAGAGGAAAAATGGTGCAAATGCCACCACCTCTGAATCAAAGGGTAAGGCAGTTGTAGTTTTAGATGGGTATGATAGTGCGGAAGTGTTGAATGTCTCTGATAGAGATTCAGGAAAAGAATGGATATTAGATTCAGGATGTTCCTTCCACATGTGTCCATTGAAAAACTGGTTTGAGTCCTTTACATGCTTAGAAGGAGGTTATGTTATCCTAGGAAACAATAAGTCATGTAAAATACAGGGTATTGGGACTGTGAGACTTCTAATGCATGATGGGATGGAAAGAGTGCTAAGAGATGTGAGGTACATACCTGAGCTGAAGAGAAACTTGATTTCTCTGGGTAGCTTAGATAAGACAGGGTACACGTTTAAGTCTGAAGGAGGTAGCCTAAGAGTTTGTAGAGGTTCACTGGTAGTGATGAAAGGGGTGCTAAAGAATGGGTTGTACACCTTGGTAGGAAAGACAGTGATTGGTGAGGCTTCACCTATCAATCACAGGGTAGAAAATCAGGTTTCCTTGTGGCATAGGGGGCTAGGACATGTTAGCCAACAAAGCCTAAAGGAGCTGGAGAAACAGGGGCTCCTTGGAGACAGGAAACTTGAGGAATTGTCATTCTATGAGGAGTGTGTCTTGGGTAAGTCTACTAGGGTTAGTTTTAAGAAGTCCACTCACACCACGAAACAGACTTTTGATTACATACATTCAAACTTGTGAGGGCCTGCTACAGTTAGTTCTCAAGGTGGTTCTAGGTATTTTTTGTCAATCATAGATGACTTTTCTAGGAAAGTATGGATTTATATTCTAAAACATAAAAGTGATACTTTTGAAAAGTTTAAAGAATGGAAAACCTTAGTTGAAAATCAAATTGGCAGAAAAGTTAAAACATTGAGAACAGACAATAAATTAGAGTACTTGTCAAATGAATTTTCTGAATTTTGTAAAGTTAAGGGCATAGCTAGAAATAAGACTGTTAGGGATACTCCCCAACAGAATGGATTAGCTGAAATGATGAATAGGACTATTTTGGAAAGGGTAAGATGCATGTTAGCCACTTCAGGTCTGCCCAAGACCTTTTGGGCAGAGGCTGTGACCACTGCTGTATACCTTATTAATAGGTGTCCTTTCACAGCTTTAAATTTTAAAACCCCTCATGAAATTTGGTCAGGTAAGCCTGCTGATTATCAGGGTTTAAAAGTTTTTGGGTGTGTAGCCTATGCCCACGTTAGAACTGATAAATTAGAGCCTAGGTCTATTAAATGCATTTTTGTGGGATACCCAGAGGGGGTTAAAAAGGCTATAAGCTCTGGGTTGTAGAACCTGGAAAACAAAAATGTATTATTAGCAGGGATGTAGTTTTTAATGAAACTACAATGGGGGGAAAACCAAAAAATTCATATGAAAGTGTTAGGCACTCTGATACTAGTGATCCGTAGCTTGAGGTGGAGCAACCCTTCACTTCTCATAGCCATTTAGAAATAGATGCTGCAATTTTTGAGGAGCAAAACTCAGAAACGAAAACCTTTGAATGAAGTAAAACTTACCTTCTAGCACGGGATAGGGAGAGGAGGGTCAAAAGATCTCCTTAAAGGTATAGGGAAGCTAATATGACAGTATTCGCTCTTTCTGTTGCAGAAACACAAATTGAGGTGGAGCCTAGGACTTTTAGAGAGGCCATGGATAGTAAAGAGACCGAAAAATGGATTCTTGCAATGCAAGAAGAAATGGAGTCTCTAAACAAGAATGAGACATAGGTGATGGTACCCAGACCGGAAAAACAGAAACTCATAGGATCCAAGTGGATCTTTAAGAGGAAAGAGGGAATCCCTGGAGTTGAACCACCTAGGTATAAAGCTTGGTTAGTGGCTAAGGGATTTACACAAAGGGAAGGAGTAGACTATAATGAAATATTTTCCCTTGTTGTGAGGCATAGTTCTATTAGAATTCTATTATCCTTTGTTGCTATACATGACTTGCATTTGGAACAACTTGATGTTGAAACTTCTTTCTTGCGTGGTACTTTGGAAAAAATAGTTTATATGCAACCTCCCGAGGGCTTTGATACGGAAATGAATAAAAATCATGTATGTTTATTAAAGAAATCTTTATATGAGTTGAAACAATCACCTAGACAATGGTATAAACGATTTGATTCTTACTTGATTCAAAATGATTTCTGTAGAAGCAATTATGATGGTTGTGTTTATTTTAAATCATGTGATAAATGTCATATATATTTGCTATTATATGTTAACGACATGTTGGTTGCTTGTTAAGACATGGATATGTTAAATCAAATTAAGTGCATACTCAAATCTAAATTTGAAATGAAAGACTTAGGACCTGTTAAAAGGATACTTGGCATGGAAATAACTAGAGAAAGGAATAAAAAGCTTCTCTACTTGTCTCAAAAGTCTTGTATTTCAAAGGTATTAAAAAGATTTGGAATGAGTCATGTTAAATCTACTTCTATTCCTGTTGCACAGCACGTTAAGTTGTCTAGCAAACAGTGTCCTGAAACTGAAGATGAGTCACTATTTATGAATAGAATACCTTATGCTAGTATGGTTGGTAGTGTAATGTATGCTATGGTATGTTCTAGACCTGATCTATCTTATGATGTAAGTCAAGTGAGTAGATTTATGAGCAAACCTGGAAAATCACATTGGCATGCTTTGAAACAAATTTTTCAATACTTGTCTGGAACAAAACAGCAAGGATTAATATTTGGTAAAAAGGATATGCATTGTGAAATAGGGTTAAAAGGATATGTAGATTGTAACTATGCTGGAGATCTAGATACTAGGAAATCTTTGTCTGGTATGGTCTTTTGTTTTTTAGGTAGTGCTATTAGTTGGAAATCTCACATGCAGTCGGTGGTAGCCTTGTCTACCACGGAGGCTGAATATATTGCCATGACTGAAGCCTTTAAGGAGGCTATATGGACAAAAGGACTATGCCTAGAGTTAGGAATGTATAGTGGAGTCGTTACAATTTATTATGACAATCAAAGCACTATTCATTTGGCTAGGAATCATGCTTATCATGATAGGTCTAGACATATAGATGTTAGGCTGCATTTTGTGAGAGATATTATTTCTAGTGGAGAAATAGAAGTAAGAAAACTTCCAACGGAGGATAATCCTTCAGATATGATGACTAAAGCAGTACCTAAATCCAAGTTTGAACATTGTTCGAACTTGGTTAACCTTGGAAGTTTCTAATATTTGTTTTGCAGGAACCGCCATAGGAGATACTAAGGAGGTGCAAAGGTCACAAGCTTGCCAAGGTGGAGAATTGTTGGAACGTCAAGCATTAAAGAAATAAAAGGAATCTGAGCCATTCATTTTGTTGGGAAATCCAACGATTGCTGTGTTTTTACTTTTGTTAGTGGAGGGGCAATAATGTAATTTGTCTCCAATTAATTGTAAATGTAAAACAGAGGGGGGCGGGGGATTTTCTCGGGACATCTTTAGTTTGCAATTTCAGAACAGATTGTGGCCTGCCTTCCTGGAGAGAACAACACCGCACGCGAGAGAGCCTTCAGCCGCGCAAGAGAGTGAGGGGTTTCTTCTTCTTGTTAGCCGCAAGTCTTCAACAACCGCACGAGAGAAGGAAACAACAGCGGGTGTTCGGTGTTGGCGATCTACAGCGGAGGTGCATGCTCAGGTAAAGGGAAGGTAATGCACAGATCTAGTTTCTTGGGAGGGATTTCTTGTAGGAAAATTAGGGAGGAATATAGGGAGAAATTTAGGGTTCTTTGCAGGTGCAAAGAGAGGGTTTCTTGGATTGTTTTTAGGCTGATTTTCAGAAGAGATCGGTAAGACAAGAAAGGGTAAATCTGTGTGTACTTGTATTTATTTCCACCAATTTAATATAGTTTCTCTAGAGATGAGTTTCTGCCGTGAATGTAGGCCAATGGTTGGGCCGAACCACGTAAATATGTTCGTGTGGATTGTGCTTGTGACATGTTTATGCTTTGCTGAATATTGGATTGATGAACATATATTTTTTCTTGATCAGGCTTAGCACACACGCGCGTCAAAATAAACAGGTTTTCGTTTAGGTGTGATTGTGATTGATGCTTAGGTAAAGTCAGATTGTGGATTGTTTATAATTAATTAAAATCTGAAATTTAGAATTAGCAATCAGTTGAATTACACACAACAACAACAACTTCATAAGTATAATTGATATTCAATCTAATAGTTAGTTTAATATCACAAAAATAGAAAATTCAACCAAGCTTCCAAAATTCAAATATCGATATCAAATAAGTATCTTGATTTTAAGTATGTAACCAACTAATATATTTTATGAGTTTTGGTATTAATCAATCAACGTACTCCCTTACGGTTTCCACAATTCCCAAAAGCAAATTAATATTCAGCAATTCAAATAAGCATCTACACAGTTTATATGTGTCGTAATTTAAAGAGAAAAGGGAAGAGAGTGACACCAAGATTTTTACGAGGTTCGGCTATACCTGCCTACATCCTCACCTTAGGTACACCACCCAAGGATTCACTATACTGCTTCCTTAACCAGGCGGCGCAAACCTTTTACACACTTCTTCAAATAGGATAAAGTCTTCCTCTCCAAGCAATACCCCACGCTTGGTAAACCAACAATTCAACAACTTGAACTCTAAACAACAAGAAACAAGAACAATTTTTTGTGTGCAAAGAAACTCTCACAATAGAGCTGATTAGCACTAGTTAGAGCACTAATATACTTCATATTAAATCTCAATAAATAATGAATTTGAAGCTCAAGAAATTAATCACCGGGTTCTTCTTTAGATTGAATAAAACTTAGTATGAGTACAAGAACCAAGTGGATGCATCAGTAGGAATTTGGTAGAACTTCAACAAGGATGTGTGTGCAAGAGAGCTTTGAGAATTAGAGACTTTGATTGCTAGATTGTAAGTAGTTGTGTGTAAAAATCCTTTGGTTTTCCATGTATTTATAGAGTTCTAAAAGTAATTTCTTATTGTCCAAGTTTACTTGGAGTATTTCCCAAGTTTATACAAAGTTTCTAGCCCATGCAAACAATTTTGAAAGTTTCGCATGCTACTTTATCTTAAATTTGGAAAGTCAAACGCCTTTCAAAAAACGGTGATGTTAGCTTCAACCACCCTTTCGTATTTTGGAAATAACGTTCACTATACAACTTTGATTTGAACGTTCTTGATATCAATGGAAATCTAAGAGAAAATCCCACAACTTTCATGTTGGAAACTTTTTAAGATAAATAGTTTTTGATAGAGAAAATTGCTCATCAATGCGGATGTAAAAAAAATAACGGAATTTGAAAAAACCTGTTTTGGTGCTTCACATTTCAAAAATAATTTTAACCTTTTCGCAATAACTTTTGACCTTATAAAAATATTTTTCAAGTATTTTAAAAGGTATCTAGGTCCGATTAATTAGTCTAAGAGCTTCAAAGCATCCATATTGATTTTAAATTGAAGAACTTACATAAGACTTTTCTTAAGACTTAAACATTTGAAATGTGAAGTCTTCATGTATGTCTTCCTTTGAGTCCACCTTGACTTTGAGCTTCAACATTCTTTAAGCTTTCATAAGATTTGTCAAACTTTAATCTGTTGAGCTTTCTTTTGATCACATGTTTGGAATGTAGGCTATCAATGGACTTTTGATCTTAAACTCTAATGTTTAATTCCTGAAACATCATCACTTTAACCAAAACATGCTAAATTTCCTTGATTTGTTATCATAAAAATAAGAATCGTAAGCCTTGGTAGGCCAACAGGTCACTGTTAGGCTTTGAAATTAATTAATTATATTTAAAACTAGTCGTTTTCTAGCCGTTACGGCTTTTTCTGCATAGGACGGTCGCCCGAATGGCCTGGATATTTTAGCCGCGATTTCCCTGAAACACTCTTTAGTATTTTGGGTATAATTTTTGCTAAAAAACTCCAAATAGAGCGATCTTTGTATCAATAGAAATCTAATAAAAAATATCACAACTTTCATGTTGATTATTTTTTAAGATGATAAGTTATTTATAGAGAAAATTACACATCAATGCGGCGGCAAAAAAAAAGGGGGGGGGTTGGGATTTGGAGAATCTTGTTTTGGGGTTTTTCATTCCAAAAATGATTTTAGCATTGTGAAATAATTTTTGCACATTTATAAAATAATTTTCAATGAAATAAATTTTTCATTGATAGTGTACTAGGGTCCAACTAAGGTCACCTATAAGCTTCTTTACATAATCAGTGATAGTGTACTCACATAGGTACTATTTGAAAAATACATGACATAAATTTTTTTAATTCTTCAGGCTTGGACTTCATGTGCTTCATAATCATAGCCATAGTCTTCAAACTTGGTCTTAATAATTTCCATGTTCATAGCTAAATAACATTGTCTTGTACGTTTCATGGCTTTCCAATTTGCATCTTTTATTGTGTTTAATACCTTAATAACTATGAACACACTTAGTAACACAATTAGATGTCGTGGTTTGTCATTATCAAAATGGGATGAAACCTAAAAAAGCCAACAATCTCCTCCTTTTTTATGATGACAAACAAGGATTAAAATGAGGTAGCCTTGACAAGGCTCCTCTTCACATTATGCATAAACATAAGAATAAGCAATATAAAATATGTTAGGCATATTGAGATTAGGACTTAGAATTTTCTAGTTATAGTTGTTTAAGCCCAATTTTGATTAGCTTACAAAATGTATTTTGCTCATAGTTCTCCCAAAAATTTAACCATTAAAAATTTTACTACATACTCATAATTCTCCCCCTTTTGATTTAGAATTCAAAAGTATTTTTGCTCATGGTTCTTCCAAATTTAATCATATAATCATTTTGCTCAAAATTCTCGACTTTTTGACATCAACAAAAGATGTCATCTAAATATAATATCTTCAAAGATCATAGTATGACTTTAGAATAATTTTCAACTATTTCTTGTATGTTTGGACTTTTGAACTTCATGACATAAATATAAATTTCATAATATTTCTAATACCATATGTCATGAATGCTTCATCTGTGGCTAGAATTCTCATCCATTTTGCTTTAAGTTCTTTCCTTGACATAAAATATTCATTTTGGTTCTAGGCTCACCCAACCTTTGATTAAAAAGCATAAGATTTTCAATTTTGCTTCAAGTACTCCCCCCCCCCCCCCCCCTTTTTGATCTAATTTCATCCATTTGTCCATTTTTCTCTACATTCTCACTATTTTTTATTTAAGATTATTTTTGTTCAAAATTTTCCCTTTTTGATCTCAAAAATAAGATTTAACATGTAATAACTGCATTATCTTCCAAAATTTCCAATCATGCTTTGGAGTAATGAAGTCATTTTAGATGCATTTTCATTCAAGAAATTATTTTAGAATTCATCAAGTCACAAGCATGATCCAACCAATATAACAAGCCATATGTATTCATAAATTCACAAAAGTTCAAAGCATATATAAGATATTCTATTAAGTTTCTTCCCCCTAAGATTAAGCTCAGCTTCTTTTTGCATTTTACTTTACTTTCTCCCCTTTTTTATCTAAGATTATTCATTTTGCATTTTTGTTCAAAAATCTCCCCCTTTTTATCTCAAAATAAAATCTCCATTTTTTCGAACTTTATATACGAATTCCATTTTTTAGGACTCCATTTTTTGTTTAAGTTCTCCCCTATCATCAAAAGGAGTTTAATTCTCCTAGTTCATTTGTTTTCTTTGCCTAGTTTCCTCAAATTGAATATTATTCCTTTAGAATTTGAGTGTTGGTCTGAGGAGAGTAAGATTTATTTTTAACACGGAGGTTATACCAAATGTTTGTGTTTCAATGCAGGAATAAGGGTTTTTAGAACCCAAGTAGCATCCATTTGATAAAACTTGAAATCCTTATAGGATGCAAGGGAAATATAATATGCAAATGGCTTTTCAATTTAGCTACTGGTGCGTAGGTTTCTTTGAAATTGATACCTTCTTCTTGGTTGAAACCTAGTGCAACCAACCTAACTTAGTTGTGGCCAGCAATACCATTCTAATAATATGAAGCTCTAATTGATTGATCAAGATTAAGAGTTTATAAGGGAATATGGATAAATACTCTTATATAAAGAATATCTTCATAATTAAATCAATAAGAGTATTCAGAGGAGAATTTTCTTTTTGACTTAATCATTTGTTGTAAATGCTCAAAAACTAAATTGCATTGCACAAATACTTTGAAGTTCATGGTTGAGTGGGGGTTTCTTAGACAAGCATAAATGTTCATTTTAGAGAACTCAACATTGCAACTTTATCAAAAATATATTAAGGTTCTTCTTGTGATAAGAGTGCAGAATGATTTCATATGATTTTACAATGAAGAGCGAGGAGTTACCTTGTAGTAAACCTAAAAATAATTAATTTATTTACTATTATTATTATTAATTAAATAATACAATATAATATATTAATATAATGTACTATTATAATATTTTATATTTATATATATATATATAATATTATAATAGTATATTATATTAACATAAGGATACTTCATGAAGAAGTATCTTGAAAATTCCAAATCCCCCCCTAAAAGGGTCGTACACACTCTCTCTCACTGTCTCTCTCTCATCAATCTCTTTCTCTCTCCCCCCCCCCCTCTCTCTCTCTCACCCTCTCTCGCTTAATTTCTCCTCCATTTTTCGACCAAATTCAAAAACGAATATCATTTCCGGGTCCCAACTCCGCTCCTCAACGTTTTAATCAAAAAGATTTCATCATTTGGACGTCGTAGGCACCACTCCTGGGCTAAGGTAAGAAGAATAGATTATGTCAATTTATTTTGAAATTGAACCGATTAAACTTAAGTATTTGAATGCAGAAATATTATATTGGATTTTCTGAATGAATGAAGTGTATGAAATTTATGATTTTGGTTTATTATACACGTATTTGGGAAAAATTAAAGTGAGTAGGGTGATCATCTCCTTTTTCCTGTAAAATATATATTTTGTGTTGAATGAGAATGGTGGAGGTGATCATACCTCTAGTTTTAGCAAAATATACCGATTATATTATGATATACTTTCTCCGATAAGTTTTACGAGATTATGAGATTAATTTATTATATTGCATATTTTAAACCTATTGGAATTTTTATGGTATTATATGGAAAAATTTGTGGTATTATACTGATTCTTGGAATTATTAGGAATAATGTGGATATTGTGATTTTGACGGTTTAATATCGATCACGTGGATGGTTGGAAAATTTTGGAAAAACTATTGTAAATTGTTTGTTGAGGAAATGAGATCATTTTACTATTTTTGTTATGTAAATTACAATATATGATTTTAGAACCCTGATGGACCAGATGTGTCGAGAGCTCGGTACCGTAGCTAAAGAAAATTATTAGTGCAGCCATACTGTTGTGGAAGTGTAGGCGGTGGATAGTCAATTTGGACTAAGAATGGTGGTGTACCCTCTTGGGTTCGGATCAGGATGCGGTTGGCAAATCATACTTACAGACATGTTACTTTGACTTAGTTTTGGTTGGCCGGCCAAGCTAAGTCCAGTCTTTGGACCGCACAATCCAAATGGGGGTTAAACACGATGTTAGTCCAAAAAGGGAGGTTCTTCTATGCATATTTTTGGATTTTTGTAAACGGACCCAGCTATTAAGCCAAAATTATGTTTTGAGGGAAAATATGTATTTTCAATTATATAGGTGTGAATACTATTTACAAATGCCATTTCAGTTAAAGTTAAATTAATGGATGTATTTTTCTTACACTAAAACTCATGTAGCTACACACTGATAATAATATATTCCTTCTTACTGAGAGGTATTTCACCCCAATATCCATTTCATGTTTCAGGACATTTGGGGAATCAAGCTTAGCGAGCTCCAAGGCGGAACTTAGATAATTTAGTTTAAAGTAAGTGCTTGTGTAAAAACCAAAAAAATATGTTTTATGTTTTACGTGATGCAAATATTATTATTGGGAGATACTTATGTAGTTGTGGTGGTTTAGTACTCTAGTATGGTATTTTAGGTTTAAAATATTTTCTTCTACTTGCTTTAAATTAAGTTATGGAAAGGTGTATCGTGGATCCCACTAAGTTCTGGGTTGTTAGTGATGTGGTATCAGAGACAGTATTATATTGTGTATATATTTTTTTTCGGGTCGTTACATACCCTATGTAAAGATTTACCAAGTATTTGATAAAGGGTTAAGAGTTGGTTAGGAAGTATGATCTTTTTCAATAGTAATATTTTCATGTTTGTGGATTAAGCATGATAAATATGTCCTAACTATTTTGGGAATGAGCATTGAGGAGTATATGAAACTTTCTTAAACAATGCTCTTGGTGATTCATGATTTATGAATAATGGAAAGGTACCCTACAAATACATTCATGACTTACTCAAAAAATGAGCAACTCGGAAGCTATCCCAAGTATAGGATTTATGTCGTGTAATATTCAACTCAAAGGTTAGATCGTCTCCTCAGGGAATGCGGTTTAATCTCAAAGTTTACGATTTTCCAATTGAAATTACAAGGTTACTAAACTTAATTTAGATTCAAGTTTTTCTGGATTGTTTGAGAATTCTTCTGACAAATTAAACGAACACACAAATTAAACCCTAATCCTAGCATGCACTGAATTAAATAATAAGAACGAAAAACCTACGTTTAATCAGTCAAAACTCACATCGAACCTCAGAAATAAACCTAAATACGATAACCTTCCTAATAGCTTAAGCATACGATAGAAGAACACTTAGTCAAACCTAACTTCAACAAGAACCAACTTGTTTTACGCAATCAAGAATTAAAACAAAAATTAAAACTTTAAAAACTAAATAATACAGAACACGATAGGAAAAATTCGAACTTTAAGAAAACTAAATTTAAACTAAATAGAACTCATCAAAACTTGAATTTTTATGAGAGCAACTAATTTAAATCAAAAAATTATTTTTTTCTTTTTTTTCTTTGTATTTTATTTTCTTTTTTTTTTCTCTCAAGAAATCAAAACGAACCTAGTCAAACACAAAAAAAGAAATTAACTCAAGCAAACAACACAAAAAAAAAAAAAAAAAAAATTTAATATAAAAATAATACTAAATAAGAAAAGGGAAGAATTTAAAGTTTCTTTAACAATAATAACTCAATCTGAAATTAAAAATTACACTTCACTTGAAATAATAAAAAGAAGTAGTTACTATTACTTAAAGTAAAATAGAAAAGAAGGAGAGAAGAAACAAAAAAAAAAAAAAAGAAAAAGAGAGAGAGAGAGAGAGAGAGAGAGAGAGAGAGAGAGAGAGAGAGAGAGAGAGAGAGAGAGAGAGAGAGAGATAAGGTAGTGGTTGTGGGATTGTCGACTAGAGCATAGTGGTTGTGCTGATTTGCTGGAGCAGAATGGCTAGTTGCAGAGAGGATCCTCTGGTGGATGTTACTAAGGTGTTCTCAACAACAAGGTGGATCGCTGGCTATTGCTGAGGTATGCGGCCAAACTAAGGTGCATACAGCAATTGTGTATGATCTTCAAACTATAGGGGAAGGTGAAGAAACTGAGAGAGAGTTTGAGAGAAGGAGGGTGGCTGGTGTGGTGGCCGGAGCAGAGGACTTTAGCGATGGTTTGGAGCAGCAGCGGAACTCGCAGAAGATGGAGATCTCAGCTGGCTGGAAGGGGTTGAGAAGGAGAGAGGGCTGAGAGATAGGGAGAGAAATGAAGAGGGGGATATGGGAGAGGAAGAGAGTTAGGGAGAGAAAGAGAGAGGGCAGAGAAGTTGTGAGAGGTTAAAGAAGGGAGTTAGGGAAAGGAGCAGGGAAGAGAGATAGAGAAGGAGACTAAGGGAGAGAGGGAAGGGGAGCCCTGAGGGCTTGCTACCTTGAAGAGGAGAAGAAAATATATAAATAGATGGCTTCCCTACAACCCGCGCACAGGTGACCTAGCAATAGAAGATCCGAACCGTCCTGCTTGGCCAAATCACATCAAAGTTTGTATATTTTTTTCTTTCTTTCTTCCTTTTATTCCTTTATGAACGATGCCAATTTTGATCCTCCTAGAGCCCGTTTCTCTCAAAACTCAAAACACAAAAGTTGTAGAAAATTTTCTCATCTTTCTTTGGGATTTAGAATCGTTTCAATCGGAGCTCGTCCAGGAAAATTATGTGTGAATTATGAACTGAGATCGATTGTAGCTCCCAGAAATTTTCCTGCAATAAAAAAAATACCAAAAATTCATAAATTGCTCAATAAAACCCAAATACTACAAATAGGACACCGTGTTAAAATATTGAGCATAATTAGGTATTTAATTAAATATATACGCCTTAATGTCTGAATTAAAATGCCTAATTACGCAGTTTAAGCGCGTAATCAATTCATAACTTTGAGCAAGGATAGGAAACTATGAATGGATGATTCTTAACCGAATTTGAAGGTGGTTTGGTAAAGTTTTCCTATAGAAGAGGAGGCTTTTGCATCAACAATAATTAAGAAATTTTTATAGATTAAGCACGGAGGGAATATTTTATTTTGACTTAATGAAAACCTTGAATCCCTTTTTGGATGCTTCTAATTTGATCATAGTATGATGTCTTTTAATAAGCACTAGCAGACTACAACTTTAAAAAAATCGTTCATGATGATTAGTGCATGTAACCATGTTTAAGAAGGAACACTAGTAGAGTTTGATATACTAAATTGTAATGACTGAATTTTTCAATGTCTTTGAGTTTTGATCAAGCATTCAACAATAATGTTCCAAGATGAGTTTAGGGTTGGGTGGTAGACAATACTTACATTGTTATGATTAACTCCGCTAATCTTAATTATGTGTAATGGACAAAATATGCTATACTTTAGATTTTAAGCATATGAAAATCATTAAGAATTATATGGCTAATGAAGACATCTTTGTCCATCGAGAGTGGATTTCTTAGAGTATGCTTATGAGATTTTATTCAAGAGTAGATGACCTATGTTATTCATCTCAGAAATACAAGGTTCCCAAAAAAATTTTTTTATTTTAACCCTCAAATGGGCTAGTTAAGCCCTTAACCTTTACTTTGGATATTTTGGAGGAATGATATGGATTTATGTGGAGACTAATGTCTCATTCAAGCAAATGTTGTTTCATTCCTTTCTAGTCCTAAGTTAGCATGCTATCTCATCCCTTGAACTATAGCCAATACTTTCATATATTAACGAATCAACACTGATATATACAGTTAAAAGATCATTTTGGATTTATCATTTGAATTTTCCTATATTGGCTTAATTCTCTAAAGTACTCAATATAGTAAATATGTATACTATGGTTTGACATCTATCCACTACCCAAGCACTTAGTCATCACTATCCCCTTTTATTTTAATTCTTATTAAATAACTAATCCTAAGATTTAAGGTAGAAATGTTCTAAATATTAAGTAATTCATTTTCGTACCCATTCTTCCTTGGGTCCTAAAGGGTTTGTTTTCTTGACAACCCATACTAGCTTCCTATCTTTGCCTCCAGTACCTCTAAATGGGCAAGTGTAACGAATGTGTCATTTTCTTTCACAATATGAGCATGTTTTGTTTGAGGGATTTTACTTGTTAATCCTATTTTTATAAAATAAAAATAAAGATAAAAAATCATGACTATAGGATTTAGAAGAGGAACCCGAATCCTTTTTGAAAAAAATTATTTCTTTTAACTCCTAAAGATTTATTTGAGTTATTCTTTTCGCTTGTAAATTTGGAGATTATTCTAGAATAATCTTCCACCTTTCCCTCTAAACTAGTGATTTTCAACTCCTTTTCTTTTTTTAAGGTAGCATGGGATTCTTTTAAATCTTCTAATTGTTCTTTCAAACTTTTATTTTCATTTTTCAAAGTTATGCTCCTTTTTGAAATCTTCATTAGAATCTTATGAACTTTAAATAAGTCTTTTTGAAGTTCTTTGTAAGAAGGCATGCTTTCATCACAAGAATCACCATAAGATTCATCATAGCATTCATTGCAATAATCAAATGACGTAGAGGGAGAAATGTGTACCTCTTCACCGTTTAATGCCAACAAGCAACAATTTGATATTTCTTCATCACTTGAATCCGAGTCATCCACAATGATAGCCTTCTTCTGTTTGGTTCCTTCATATGTATTTTCTAATTTTTCCCAAATTTTCTTAGCACTTTGACATGCCATGATTCTATTAAATTCATTAGATACTAAAGTACAATATAGATTATTCATGGCACAAAAATTGATTTGCATTAAATCAATATCATTTTCATTCATCTCATTTTCTAGGTTGGGAATTTCATTATTATTAATAATTTTCATTAGCACATAATTCCCTTGAACAATTACTCGACAAGCTCTTCAATCCATTGTTTGGATAAAAATACTCCTTCTTTCTTTCCAGGAGGTGTAATTTACACCACAAAATATTAGAGGCCTTATAGAGGATTGACCCTCACAAAATGGGGATACACCAATATGTTCCATATGGTCTTTATAAAAAAACGGTTAAGCTTATTGTAACCGAATTCTGATACCAATTGTTAGAAAAGGTGTAGTCCCAAGATAGGGGTGAATTGGGTATTTAAAAATTTAAGCTAATGCTCTAACAATTATAACAACAATTTAAGCACGTGATCTAAATGAGCAAATGCAATCAATATTCACAAAAAATATGGACAAATATAAATGTGCTTAATTTAAAGATATTAGGGAAGAGAGAATAAAACCTGTATTTTTACAAGGTTTGGCAATCCTTACCTACGTCCTTGCCTCAAGAAACTCACTTGAGGATTCCACTATGTGCTCTTTCAATAGGCAAAGAAACCACTCTCTTTTAGTTGGCAAAGAAACCTTTACAATCCCTCTTTCAATAGCTGGAGTTACCTCTCTCCTTCACTAGGTAGAGATGCCTCACTCCTTCACTAGGCAGAGTCGCCTCTCTCCTTCAATTGGCAAAGATGCCTCTCTCCTTCAACAAGCGGAGATGTCCTTACAAAGTGGAATTAATAACAACAAATGTACAAAGAATTCTCCAAACTTGAGCAGATAAGTATAATAAAAATACCACACTAATACACTCTCAAATTGATTATGAAATGACGCTCAAAGAGTAACTAGAAGGTCTCTCTTCAATTAATGGATTTCAAGAATGATTTTGAGCAAGAGAGTAAGTGTGCACTTGAAAAATGAACTAGAAAAGCAAAGTGCTTGAAAAGGATTTTCAATCAAGATAAAAGAACTTGGATGTGTATAATGGATGTATATATCTCTTTCCTCCTTATTAAAACAAGTTAGAAACCTTGTATTTATAGGCAAGATGGTATACTAGACGCTTTATAGCCGTTGGGCTTTGAAAGTAATTAATTATTTTGAAAACTAGCTTTTTTCTAGCCATTGCGGCTTTTTACCGCACGATTTAGTCGACCGAACTGGGGACTTGGTCGCCCAAATGGCTTGGAGATTTCAACCATAATTTTCCTAAAATACCCTTTAGTATTTGGGGCATAACTTTTGCTAGAGAACTCCAAATAGAACAATCTTGGTATAAAAAAAAAAGCTAAGAAAAAGTTTCACAACTTTTGTGTTAAATATTTTTGAAGATGAGAAGTTATTGATAGAGAAAAGCGCACATCAATGCAGGTACAAAAAAAAAAAAAAAAGAATGGGATTTGGAGAATCTTGTTTTGGTATTTTTCATTCCAAAAATGATTTTAAAACTTTGAAATATTTTTTGCAAATTTATAATATGATTTTCAATGAAATATAAAAGGTTTAGGGTCCAAATAAGGTCACTTATGAGTTTCTTTACATGATCAATGATAGTGTACTCACATAGGTCCTATTTGCAAAATACATGACATAAATTCTTTTAATTCTTCAAGCTTTGACTTTATGTGCTTCATAATCATAGTGTGAGGATTGGTGTAATCCCAATAGGGGGGGAATTGGATTTTTAGAAACTTTAGCTAACAATTTTACCGATTCACAAAAAATATCAAGATTAAATTTAAAGCGTGTATGTAAACCAATCACAACAATATATAAACAATCATACTCGTGCGAAAATATAAAAAGTGTAGCGTTAGAGAGAACGACATCGATATTTTCAAGGTTCGGCTATACCCACCTACGTCCTTCCTCAAGCAAACCACCCAAGGATTTCTACTATCTTGCTCCTTTAAACTAGGGCAGAGCTACCACTACAATCCCTCTTTACAGACGGAGAAGCCTCTCTAAGCAATATCCCCACTCTCGATACAGTATACACCATAATCCATCCTTATAGGCAGAGACGCCTCTCCAAGAAATATGCCCTCGCTCGGTATGGTAACAACCATAATCCCTCCTTATAGGCAGAGACACCTCTCCAAGTGATATACTCACACTTGGCATGGTTCAAAACCCGAACTGCAAAGAAATGAATGGAAATAAGTTTTACATACAATGAATGCTCCTCTAAGAGCTGATTAGTACAATGAAAAATATTTTCTAAATCACTCTCAAATGATTTGAAGATGAAGCTCAATAGAGTATGATGGAAATGATTTTTTACAAAATTGACCTTTGAAATATCAAGAGTAAGAAGCCTTTGATGTAATAGATGTAAGGGTAAAAATATGCTCAAGGATTTCAAGAATAACTTAAAAGATTTTGTCCAAAAATATTTTCAAAATGAAAGTAGTAGAAATGTGAATTTAATCTTGGAAATGAGCATAAAATATAAACAAGAATCAAAGAATATTCAAATAAGCTTTCAAACTAATTTTCTAACCTTCTCCAAGTGAAATAGCTTGGTATTTATAGGCAAAACTCAAATATGATCGTTATATGACTATTGGGGAATAGAATAATATTATAATTCAAATTTTATGACCCTTTTAAGATCAAAATAGCCTAAACCCAAGAGTTTTAGTCGACTGACCCAAGGTCTAGTCGACCGGCCCAAAGGACGATTTCCCTTTTAGCGCGGTTCGATCTGTCGAGCGTATGATCCGGTCTACCAAATTATCTTCACTTGAGTACCGGTCCATCGAGCTTATGATGCAATTGACTGACCCCTTGAAAAAATTGACTTTTGTCCATTGTTTTGATTTTAAAACCATTTCAAACCATTTTTATAAGTTAATCATTTTAAAGAAAAAGGTTTTCCATGAAAAATTGTGTTCCTAAGGTCAATCTATGGTCAATGTAAAGCTTCAAAATAAAACAAACGATATGCATGCACAATTGAAGCCTAAATACAATACAACTGAAAAACACAGTTCTTCAAGCTTTACTCTTCTGATATTCATGGAATGTGCCAATTGATGTGCGCGTTTAAGTGCTCCATAGATTTCATTTTGCATCGCTCATTTGTGCTTTCTAAAAGATAAACATTTTCATATACTTAACACACAAATGAGATTTTTTGATTTTCCAATATAAAAATGGGATAGGATTTCAAAAGTCAACAATCTCCCTCTTTTTTATAATGACAAACAATGGAGCAAAATGAGGTTAGCCTGACAAGGCTCCCCCTTACAATATACATAACTTCCATAGAATAGTCAATGTAATTCAAGCATATTCAAATTGAAGACTTCTGATTTTTTAAGTTGAGCAATTTGAGTTCAGTTTGGTTCAATTTGCATTTTGTATTGAAGCTGACTTTGAAAAAATATTCAGGTAAAAACAAAGTCACATGATACGCATAACAGATTACAGATGTGCGACACGTATCATGTCAGTATTTTAGCATTATTGTGAGTTTTAAAAAATAGAGTTAAGAACAAATAGTCACAGTAACTTCTTGCTTAAAATAATTTGCAGTTGTGAGAAATAAAAGGGCAAGAGGACGTAAGTTATATGACAATTTTGCTCCAAAAACTTCTCCCCCTTTTGTCATTAGCAAAAGTGCTAAACTTCTCCCCTTTTTCAAGAAGATCATTTAAACAATGAAGCCCTTAATATTTTTTAACTTCATGGCAAAAATTTGAGTTTCATAATATTGCTAATATCACATGTCATTAATGCTTTCAATATTTTAACTTGCGACAAGATAGAATCAAATAAGATATATATTTGTACCTTAAGTTCTTTTCTTGCCATAAAAAATTTCATTTTGTAAAAAATTTTCCTTTTTGATATCATTGAGTACTAGGGACTATGCATGCTGAATATTTCAAAGTGAATTTAAAATAAAGTTTAAGCAAGCTTTATTTTTCTGGTAAGCATGTAAACATAGATCAAATTAATTTAATACTTCAGCCAGAATGAGCAACCATACAGATCCTAAAAACATCAAAAAGTTTAAAGTAAGATCATATGGTTAAGCCAAGAACAATAGTTCCACCTAAGATTACTGTGAGCAAAAATAATCATTATGCTTAAAAACACATGCCGCAGTAAGCTCAAAAAGAAATCTAAGTCAAAATATGGGGGAGCATAAAAGGATAGAATTTTAATTTCAAAAGCTCCCCCTTTTGATCTGAATACTAGCTTAGATGCAGTTAATCACTTAAACTCATCAAGGATTGATCTCATGGGGTGAGTTAATCAGTATAAGCAACCAGTTTAAGTCTTTAAAACAATTTTACTCGATATAGATTAAGCCATTTTTATCATCCAGTATAATAATTCTTATACAACACACATGCATCAGAAAACTAATATTACATCATGTAAAGTGTTCATAAAACCTAAGAACAATCCATATCTATTCATAGATCCATAAAATTAGGATATGATTGTTCATGGTTTTCATAAGAGCCTCAGGACTCAAAAGCAAGAACAATAATGATATGACTCATTTGAATCCATAAGATAGTTAAATTAAGGCTTGTTCTCTTAGAATTGAGCCCATGCTCCCATGTATGTTCTCATGCACACATGCATGCATTTTCACTCAAGGATGAAGTTCATTTAGCAAATCATTCATCATACAATCATAAAAAAAAAAAAAATTAGCATGCAGCATATCTATTCATTTAGCACACATTCATTGCATGTTGCATTTCAACTAGCATATGATAGCCAACAAGGCTATACTCAAATTATTACGCAATAACTATGCAGTTAGGGTTCAACATGAAGATAACACCACTCAAATGACTCAATGAGTGTGTGAAATGAAACTTCCCCTATGGCATACACTTTCTCATAGTTTATCGACTTTAATCAAATTATGTGATTTTGAATTTGAAACAAAATGACTGACCATTTAGGTCCTAAATGAAGTTCAGAATATAAAGCTTTGACCAAATGGTGTCCATGAACTAGATTTTCCTAAGATCATAAATGTGTATATGATTTAGAGTGTCTTTAGGAAAAATTCAAAGAATTTTACCACTACACTGATTGTAGATAAGTCTTCTAAAGATATTCGTTTATGTAGAAGAAAGCTTATGTAGTGTGTGTGTGTGTCGGTATGTGTACATGTTTTAAATTTATGCCAAGCATTTAACATTTGGGAGTCAACATGCAACAATTACCTAGTTGTTTCTACAGCATGCATTTCAAAAAGTTTCTGCATCAACCATGCACATGGTGTTCAATTCAATCAGTATGCACAAATCCTAATCAACTACCAGCATGCATTCTGCATCAACCATGCAGATGGTATCAACACAATCAGCATGCAAATTTCCTAATCAACTACCAGCATGCATTCTGCATCAACCATGTAGACGGTATCACACAATTCGGTATAGCCCAAAAACAGTTCATGATATAATCAAAACATAAACCATCCATCAAATAAATTTAAACATTAATCAAGATGGATAGTAGTGTTTAGGGGTGTTCTCAAAAAGCATAAAAACATAAAATAGGATAAGATATTCAGTGTTTATAATTATAGACCCAAAGGATAAAAATATTTATCAGATGAAAATTACAAAAAGAGCTGCTCCCCCTCAGATATGCAGCCTAGTCTTCACCACCAACATGGTCTCCATCAGAAGAACCTGCCTCACTGCCGCTGATATCCATTGGATTTTTTCCTTTGAGGTTGTCTATGCCTTTCCGATCATTGAAGCGGTCATTAATAATGGTGAAGTTGGACTGCATAATGTTTGTCAATTCAATAAAATCATTCTGAATAGCGATGTACCAGGAGTCTATAGAAGCTGCAAACTCTTTGAAATCGTTCTGGATCGAGGTGAACCGAGAGTCATTAGCAGCTGCAAACTCATTGAAAGATTTGGAAAGTCTTTCAATAGCGACCATGATTTCAGAATTAAAAGGTTGTGCAGGCTGTTGGGGCTGGTCCTATTGGGCTAGATGCTGATCTCCTATCCTCCTATGTAATGGAGCTTGTGCTTCCTAGATATTGCCCACCAATTCATAACCCATTTGCTTTACTGTGGTGGAGAAGAAAATACCAGTGGTCTTCCATTTAACAAGTAATGATGCCCCCCAAGTGAGTCCTAACTTCTCAAAAATCCAGTTTAGGATTCCCCCATATGGCATTATGAACCTACGCCCAGTGTTATTGGCAAACATCCACTTAATTATTAAACTAGGCAAGCCAATTTTTTTACCCATGATCAAGCACCACATAATAAAGCAATCCAAGTAAGAGACATACACTCATGATCCACTCTTAGGCAGGATATTATACGAAATTAGGTGGTGGATCACCTTAGCCTCTAGGGTAAAAGTATTATATTCTGGAAGATGGTTCAAGTTAACTACAGGGTATTCCATCACTCAGTTTACAAAAGCTTCAACTGTGAAGCCTTGTTCATTTATCCAGGATGATCCGGGGTTAAGACAGTCAAATTCTCCTATCTCAATTTCAAATGTTTCAGTTATCGAATTAGCATCAAACCTATAGGGGTGTTCTAATATCTGAGTGTAATACCCATTTTCATCGAAATGCAGGTTCGCGTAGAAAAGGTGAACAAGGTTTGGGTATACTCCCCTAGGTTGAAATGAAATGAACTTAAACCAACCTAAAAAATAGAACATCTCCATAACATTCTGAAAATACAAATTTATGAATGACAAGTCTGTTGAATTTTTGAGTTCGATCTCTGCTTTGATGCTAACAAAACACTAGTATCTTATATGTGTTTAAGTATGTGAATAGGTCTAAATTTCAGCACACATAAGAACAAAGGACTTAGAAGCCCGATGAAAGTTCACGATCATATGTATCTGGCGCATTCCATGAAGACATGCGAGCAAAAAGATTGAAGACATTTAATTTCTATTATAAATGAATTTTTTGTTTTGGACTGTAATAATTGCATATCATGCATGATATGGATTGGCAAGCTCAGAATCATCATAATCTAACCATAGGGATCTAAACTTGACCTTAGGGGACCTAACCTAAACTCAAAACCTTTTCCTTAAAAGCAAAAACTCATACAACGGTTTTTAAAATAACTTTAAGGTCAAAAATAGGGTTTTTAAAGATTTCAGTCGACCAACGTTGGATTTTTGGGCTTAATTTAAAAGCTCGGTCAATCGAACCCTTCCAATATTAATTAGCTCAGTTAATTGAACAGACCATAGGTCATAAATTCAAAAGTTTGACTAAGCCTCGAGCGATCAAACCCTTGGCATTATAAATGCCTCGGTCAACCGAATAGGTTAGAGGTCAACAGTTTGACCAAGCCTTGGCCAACCGAACATGATTTGAACTTATCGTCCTCAGTCAACCGAAGCTCAGATGTGACTTTCTCAATCTTCCTCAGGCGACCAAACTGTTAGTTCAAATTAACCTCAATCGACTGAAGTTCAATCTCGGCAGACTGAGCCACTCACCAAACAACTAAAACTATGAAGGTTTGGAAAATCGCCTTGGCTTTGCTGACCAGTACTGTGCTCAACCAACTGAACCTAACTAAAATTTCAAAAGCTTCAATGTCTGTTTAGGCAACCGGTACTATGCACCGGACGACTGAAACTCTTGGGTCCACATATTTTCACCACGGTAATCAGGGTTAAATCATAATTAAACTTTTCCAAAAAATTCCTAATATGTCCCTAACGGTCAAAAATCTCCCACACTTTATATATACCCCTTCATTACTCAAATTTAAATAAGAGATTAGATAGAAAAAATTATCTCAAAATATTTTTTATCCTTATTCATTGTTTACACTCTTCTACACTTTTTGTTTGAAAATTTTCTTTTGGAGACCATTTATTTTGGGCATACATTTTATTATTCATTCTCATTGTTATTTATTTCTCCTCATTGCTTTATTGATAAATTTCTATGGAGGAATATTGTTCTTTAGCTTGTGGATCTTTGCACATATATTGCAAAGATTTCCAAAGCTCATTTGTACTTTATTGCTAAAATCCTTTGAGCTTCAAACCCTAGTTTCCCTTGAACTTTCTTTTAATATTATTTTTCTTTCGAAAAATTTCTAAGATTTTAAGATCTTTGAAAAACTTATATTTCCATATTCTATGTTTTATCAAAGATCTTATATATTTATTTGGGCACAAATTATTTGAAAGCAAAACCCTAGATTCTCCTACACATTGATTGAAAATCTTTTTGGAGAAAATTTCCATTAGGGTTCAAATCTTTGAGCACTCATAATAGATATATCCTTTATTCAAAGATTCAAAAATTATTTTGAAAAAATCACATACTCACACTAAGCTTTTATTCATATCATATGTTAGGGCATTTGTACTTTATTGTTGTACAGATCAGCTTTTTAAAAGCAATCTGGTTGTATGAAATATTTCATTGATTATTTGTTGTATTCCCGACGTGTGGTCAGAAGAGGGTGGCTAGCCCTGTGAATAGTCCCAAATTGCTTTGACTCGATTAGGAGAGCACCGGACTAGTTCAGACCCAATTAGGAGAACTAGGTGCACTAGCCTATAAGGTGTTGTAAACGGTATCACTCCACCCGTAAGCGAGAAACTAGTGGAATCCTCTTACTTGTGAGCTTGAGGCGGGGACGTAGGTAGTATTGGTCGAACCCCGATATCATTTCTGGTGTCTATTTTAAATTTTTGCATTTAAATGCTTTAATATATTTTGTTGTGTATGATTTATTGATATTTGTATATTTGAGTTATTGTGAATAATTGGGAAATACTGAGCCTATCATATCTGTGTATATCTGCTCAGTTTTATTTTATAAGGGTATTTGGTATTTTCTTAGGCAGACCCTAGGTTATGAAATATTGATTGCGATTTGGATTGAACCTAGGTATAATTTTTATATACCCAATTCAAACCCCTTTTGGGAATACACCAAATCCAACAAAGTCTAAAATTTTACCAATAAGAGAATCCTTGGTCCTGAAATGCGCCTCGTATCTCATCCTTTCATTGGCGGAGATATACCATTTTCTTGAGGTCTCTCCCGCCTCCTAAATTGATTTTCTATTTTCTGCTCTAGGCGTGGTGAAGTACAAATCAAAGGTAGGATTTTTGTGAATTTAAGGTTAGAGAATGGCAAAGATTTGTGGGAGAAGATCAAAAACAGGAGAAGAAAGGTCTTGGTTTTTAAGAGGAGGGAAAAATGAAGCATTCGACCATGAAGAAGTTTTTATACCCCAATGATATAGTCGACTAGGGACAGGCTCAATCGAATAGACCTTCATTAAAATGGTTCATTTTTCTCTCTGGTCGGTCGACCGAAGAATCTTCTGGTCAACTGGGTCTTCATAAACGATTCAAATTCCACTGGTCGATCAACTGGGGACGTGTCTGGTCGACTAGAGTGTAAACAGATAGATCCGATCAATGGTCCGATCAACTGGCATGCACATGAACTAGTTCTTGGCAAACAAAAAGTGCCGGTCAACTAGCCTCTGGTCTGGTCGACTGGGTTCTATTTAGAACTGTGCCCAGAAGGGTTAGATCAACTGGAGTTATGGTCCGATCGACTGGGCTTCACACAAATGAGTGATTTTTGCCTCTTTTTTACCTTCTTTTTGCATTAGATTCTTAGCCAAGGGTTCCATAATTTCATCAACTTAAATTTGGCTTGATTCTTAAGCACTTACCACTTAGCTCTCTAATCCTAAAGAAGAATCATCTTGTGGTTCATTTTGTACCTATTCTTCCTTGAGTCTTAGCTGGTTAAAACTCGGTGATTCTTTGACTCTCTAGACTTGTTTGATTTTCACATCTTTTCTTTTAAATGGGCAACCAAATTTGATGTGGCCCTTCTTTTTACACAAGAAGCATGTGGTGTGAACATATGCACTAGAGGAGGTACTAGTATAGTATTTGGATTCTTTTGTAAAGTATTCTTAACAAAGATTTTTATTTTTCATTTTTCTTTTTTTCCATTGAATCCTATGCCCTCCTTGTCTAAGGTCATCTTTTGTGAGCCTATTAGTTTATCAAAAAATTTCTCTACCACTTGTAAATGTATAGATGATCTTAGATTGGTTTTTTATTTTACTTTCAAGGCTAAGTATTTTTGAGTCTTTTATGCCTTTATAATTTGCCTGTAATCTCACAAGTTCTTTAGCCATCTTGTTAATTTTACAATCAAGTTCAGAAATATACCGGTCCTTTTCATTTTCAATCGAAATTTGGGATCTTAGATCTCTCTGTTCTTTCACCAGCTTTTCATTCATGTTTTCTAATCTCCTGATTTTCAAATCTTTTACTTTTTCAACAAGAATTTTAGATTCTAATTCTTTCATTGAGGTTTCATTCTTGTTTTTCAATGAAGTATATATCGTTTATTGATTTTAACAAGAATCTTATGAGTCCTAATGTATTCCTTTTGAAGTTCCTCTCAAGAAGGCAAGCTTTCATCATAAGACTCATCACATGATTCACTACTATATTTTTCACAAGATTTATCACAAGAATCATTAATAAATGAAGTGGAAGGAGAGGTATGTACCTCTTAGTTAGTTAATACTATAAAGCAACCATTTTCTCCTTCTTGATCATTTGAGCTCAAATCAATTGGAGTGGTGGCCTTCTCTTCCTCGATTTCTGCATACCTCTTATTGAGTTCCTCCAAATATCCTTAGCACTTTGACACGCCATTATCTCTTTAAAAACATTAGTATCTAAAGCACATTATGACATGTTAATGGCACTAGAATTGATTTGCATTAGACTAATATTATGCTCATTCATTTCATTTTCTAGTTTGGGAAACTTTATATTTTGAATAACTTTCATAGGGATGTAGTTCCCTTGAACAATCACTTTCCAAGCCCTTCAATCCATTGTTTGAATAAAAATGCTCATTTTTTTATTTTATTTTTTTGTTTCCAAGTGGTGTAATCTACACCACAAAACATTGAAGGCTTTGTAAAGGATCGACCCTTACAAAATGGGGATACACCAATATGAGCCATGCGGCATTTATACAAATACGGTTAAGCTTATTGCAACTGGGTTCTGATACTAATAGTGAGGACTGGAGTAATCCCAAGAGAGGGGTGAATTGGATTTTTAAAAACTTTAGCTAACAATTTTACCGGTTCACAAAGAAATTTGATATTAAATTTAAAGCATGTATGTAAACCAATCACAACAATATATAAACAATCATACAAGTGCTGAAATATAAAAAGTGTAGAGTTAGAGAGAACAACACTCAGATGTACAAGGTTCGGCTATACCCGCTATTGACTTTTTGAGTCCGACCTATATTTTGATGCTGATTTAACACAATGAACTTATGTGTGTATTTAGCATGTGAACGGGTCCATATTTTAGATCACACATAAAGGACATGAAAATGGAAGCCAAATCATATCTTAAAGCTTTTATCATGTGGCGTTTTTCAAAGTTGACAGATGAGCAAAAGAAGAAAGAAGAAGACAAATTAATTTTATTGTAATTGCATTTGGTTTTTTGGGTCGTAATAATTAAATAATTATATATATATATATATAGTATGTAATAACTACATCTCATGCATGATGTGTATGTTAAGCTCAAGAACATGACCTTAAACAAACTTTAGGTCCCCAAATTAAAAAGACATCACTTACATAAATAGGGATTCTCTTTTGAGGTCAAAATTAGGGCACATCTTGACTTTTCAAGGTGCTTGGTCCACTGACCTCATGGCATTATATATGCCTCAGTCGACGTACCAGAGCAGAAGTCAATGGTTTGACTTGGTCTCAATCGACCAAACAAAAATGAACTTACCTTCCTCGATCGCCCGAACGTTGTACTTTTCACTGCCCACGGTCGACTGACCGAATGAGCTAAAATCAGCTCGATCAACCAAATAATCGAAGGTTCTAAAAATCACCTTTGGCTCAGCCAACTGGCCATTTGCTCAGCAGATCGAACCTTAAATTTATTTGAATATATGTGAGGGCTTAGCTGATGGGCCAAATGCTCGGCCGACCGAACTATTTTGTTTGTCGAATTATTAAGTGTTTAAAACTTAATTAATTTTCATTAATTTTTTTCCAAAATGACCATTGTATCCCTAACGGAAATATTTTTGAGGATATCTATATATACCCCTTCATTTATCTTAATTATAGGAGAGATTAGCATTGGATTAGCAAAATTTTCTCTAAAATAATTTTTGTGCTAAATCTTTTATACTTCCACTATTTTACAAACATATTGTTTAAAACTCTTTCTCATATACATTTGATCATATCTTTAGAAAGAGTATATCTCCTCACCTTCTTCACTTGCATATTGTTTGCACTTCGAAGCTAGGTTGATTGTGCGTTTTCATGAGCTAGTCTTATAGTACTCCCAAGCTTAAACTCTCCCATACTAGCATTTGATTTTATATTGTTTTTTGAGAGTAAGTTATAGCTTTCCCATTGTATTTTCATTCATAAATATTGTTTGGGAAAACTCTACATTTTCTTGAGAACTTGCATCCTCATTGCAAGTTTTATAAGCTTGCTTTGTGTTTTGACAAAAATATTTTTAGCAAGATTAAACCCGAATATCTATTATGCTTGATATTTGAAAAATACTATTGTAATATTTGCATAGGGTTGTAGAGATTCTTTGAATATTCATATTGCAAATATATTATCTTGAATTCAAAGGTCTCACTCTCACATATACATATTGATACACATATTGTTGAGAGTTAACACATTGGTTAACGAAATCTCACTTGAGCTTAATTTCTCATCATTTTTTAATGCATTGATTACATTGTACTTGTTGTGGTACATATCTACTTAGTGTAAGAAGCACATTTGTATGTGCACAAAAATATTACTTGATTATCTGTTGTATTCCCAATGTATGGTCGAAAGAGGGAGACTAGCCCTGTGAATAGTCTCAAATTACTTAGACTCGATTAAGTGAGCACCAGACTAGTTCATACCCGATTAAGAGAACTAGGTGCACCATCCTGGTAAGGTGTTGTAATCGGTGTCGCTCCACCCGTTAAGCGAGCTTTAGTGGAATCCTCTTACTTGTGAGCTTGAGACAGGAACATAGGCAGTATTGGCCGAACCCCGATAACATATCTTGTGTATACTCTTTAATTTATGCACTTTATTTACCGCACATGTATGTTATTATTTATTGTTCTGATTGATTTATATACTAAGTTTGCTTTATATGTTTAAATATCTGCTTAGTAGAATATTTGTGATATTGGGAAATACTTAGACAAACCCTAGGTTGTGATATACTTCTTGTGGATTTGAACTTAACTTAGGAAAAGTTTAAAATTCCAATTCACCCCTCCCTCTCTGGGGAATACACCAAAGTCAACAATTGGTATCAGAGCCTCATTGCCTAGATTTAAATGTTCTTTTGCTAAAGATCACAATGGCTCATTTTGGTGTATCCTTATTCGGTGAGGGATAGTCAACTTATAGGCCTCCTGTATTTTGTGGTGTCGATTACACCACATGAAAAATTAGAATGAGCATATTTATAAAATCAATGGATTAGATGGCCTAGAGGATGATTGTTAACGGAAGTCGTATGCCCTTGGATGAAAATGATATTAGGTTAATGCATGCAAATTCATATGCCATGGACTTATTATACTGTGCTTTAAATTCTAATATTTTTATTGAGATTATGACATGTAAAAGTGCAAAGGATATTTTGGAGGAGCTTGACAAGAAATACAGAGAGACCAAGAAAAAGAAGACCACCACTTTGAAAGTGTCAAGCTCAAATGATCTAGAACTGATAAATCACAGGGATAGTGCATTAACAGATTAGGAGGTATATGATTCTCACTCTAGCTCGATTGATGATTCGTGTATTGAATGCTGTGTTGTTTCATGTGTCGAATCATCTATTGATTAGTGTGATAATTATGTTATTGATGCATTTGATGATTCTCATGTAGAATATTGGAATATATTATGTGATGAATCATCTGTTAAATTTTCTAATAATCCTGTTAATAATGTTTGCAAAGATTCATGCAATGATTATGGTATTAAATTTGATGATGAATCATGTGCTGATGCTAATAATGAAAGCATACCCTTTAACAAAGAACTAGAATGTACTTTATCTAAAATGCATAAGCTTTTAGTTCAGATGTCTAAACGGAAAAAAAAAATTGAAGAATGAAAATGAGAAAGTGGAAAATCACTTGAAAGAATTGAAAGAACATTATGCCACTCTTAAAAAGAAAAAGATTAAGAAAATTTTGAAAATTATCTACTTGGAAAAAGTAATGGATGATTATTCTAGCATAACACCCAAAGCTAAAAATGAAAGGAATAATCTTATTAAATCCTCAGGAATTAAAAAGAAAAATCTTTTCAAAAAGGATTCAAGCTCATCAAATAAAACCCATAGTCGTGCCTCGTTGAATAAAAATGAGACAAGCAAACAACCATATAAAGCTTGCTTACATTTCAAACAGAAAGGGCGCACCAGATATTCTTACCCATATAGAAGTGCCAGAGGTTTGGATAAAAAGATGATGTGGGTAATCATGAAAGCTAATCCCATCGGATCTAAGGGAGAATGAACTCAAATAAGAATTACATAAGAACTTAATCCTTCTTTAGTCTTTAGGTTTAGGGGTAGTGATGACTAAAGGTACAAGAAGTGGTATATGCTTAAATTTTTTTTAATCTTAGTACTTGCTTTTACTATACACCACTGGTATACCAAGACTCTTAGATGATTAAGCCAATGTACAAATTCAAGCAAAATACCCAACCTAAAGCTTAATACATATATATCACATTGATTGGTTAAAATATGAAATTATTGGCTATTGCTTGATTGAGTAAAATCCACTTCTAAATGGACAAGGCATCTTTGCCAGGTAAACAATTGTAAATGCTTAACTCATGCTTAAATATAAACACCTTAAGTTAAGCATACTCTGTCCATCGCACATAGTTGAGCTTTAGGGGATTCGTCTCGCTATATATTGTTTAAACCTAAACTCATTTTTGAATATATAATCCTTAATTAAGTTTCAGTCAATTCCCTAGTCATAAGCACTAATAATCATAAATTCCTAATTCATTAAGTGCTTATTAAGAGACATCCTTCACATAATCAAAATTAGAGGCATCCACCAAAGGATCTAAGTCTTATTGTTAAATCAAATATTCCTTTCGTGCTTAAACTATAAAATTCTCTAATTTTGATTCATGGTAAAGTCATCTCCTCCACAGAAATCTCTACCAAACCACGATCATATCTAATAGAGATTTATCCTTTTAGCGGTTCGTATCCTTGTTCTAAATTGTGATCATATCTTAAGGATGCTCTCCAATCTTCAAAGAGCGTTGTTCTAAAATATTCTTATTCTCTCAAATGCTCTTTGCCAAGCTACCACCAAAATATTCTGAATCCTTTCTGGCTTTGCTTAAATACTATCATGAACTTAAAGATAATTTAATCTTTAAGAGTATTTATCCTTACTCCCTTCTCAAGCTCTCAAACCTTAAGTTAAATCCCTTAGATTTTTGTGACCTTAAAATGTGTGGAATGACTAAAATGATTGGACTAGGTTTCAATTCAAATGATAGTTCAAAGTTCAAAGAAACCTACGCATATGCAGTTAAAATCCAAAGCCATTCGAACTTGTGCCTCTCACTCGTTAGGATTTATAAAATAAGAGGCAAAGTAGGCTTACGACTCTAAATAAATATTCATTATGACTTTTTGGTCCGTTAAGCCTAAAGCATTCAAAGCCAAGTTTCAACTCACTGAAAATCTAGAGCACCTTGCTAAGATCTTGAAAAATGAAAAAAAAAAAAAAAAAAAAAAAGAGAAAAAAAGGCAGCATAAAATAGAAATAGTGCATAACCCAAGGGGAGCATTTCTCCTTCATGACTATAAATACTAAATGCTCACATGATCATATCTTATTTCCATTTGCTTTTGTGAAAAACAATATTGCACTGAACTCATAACTGTCCATTGTTATTAATCGATTCATATTATCTTTATGGATAGTAAATTTTGCTTAAATGCTCTTGTCTACCTGATTGTATGCTTAATCTAGAATGTCTCCTGCATGGCAGATGTAGTGATGTGTATTGCATGATGGTAGTGGATATAGGTTCTTGCATGCTTAAACTAAATTATATATTGCTTTCTTGAATCTATTAGGTACATGTTTTATGGGAAAATGTCTAATTTACAGACGACATGCTGCCGAAATTTTATTAATTTTTTTTCCAAATAATACCATGTACAAAGATTATTATAATAAAATGAAAGTTAAAATATTTTTGAAAGGATGAGTGAAAATCAATTAAATAATTAAATTTCATCCTTACATAATCATTGCCTATTCAGGGGAGTTGTGCTCTATCCCTATAGAAAGAACATAAAGAACTCATGTGCATCATTTCGCCTTTTGAAATATTGAGGCTCTTCTAGAAACCCTGAGTATAATATCCAAATTTCATGGTTTTATGATTAAGATATGGATTGATCTTGATAATGAGCTTTATAGAATGCCTTAATATCTATTTCCAATGCATTTGTTGCCTATAGGGACGACTATACTAATTAAAGATAAATATGATTAATAAATATCCAATAGTTGTTGAAGAATTGTTTGAGTGCTCGCATATACTTTGGCATATTTAATGAAAGCAATTCCTTGTAAAGTATAAGCACATCATCTCATCTATGCTAGAGTTCAAATCGATAGGGGGAGCAACCAAAATTGATCTCCATCTTGTTATGCTCACCAACATATTTAGCTTAGATCTTGAATGAACTTACTGTGGCCTATGCTTAATTGTAATATTTGTATTGAATATCTTAAGTGAGATTAAATTGATTCGCCACAGGTTCTTTAGTCTTGCCACATGATCCCTACTTTAAATTCTATCACATCTTTGGGATTTATGTGGTTGTTTATTCTGGGTGTTCTATGAATTGTGCTTAAATGTTTAACCAAAATAATGTTGCCTGTTTGCATGATCTTTAAAATTATTTTTAGCAAGCATCACCCTTAGTACTTCATTGATAATATCAAAAAGGGAAATTTATTTTAATATTTTGTGGCAAGAACTAATTTCAAGACTAAAACTCTTTATCTCTTGCCTTATTATTATTATATACATATATGTTTTCAAATTACATAATTGGTTTGATGGTTTCACATGAAAATGCACTCAAACTTGTTAGACTAAAATCATGCTCAAACCTACCTTTGGATCATATGTTGTGTGCCTTGAACTCAAATTTTTTCATGGGTCTTATGATATATTTGAACTGAAATGGTTTGAAAATAGTTCTAGTCTAATCATGTTTGTCATGTCATTCTAATTTTTAATAACTAGTTATACTATTATTTTTGTGTGCTCATTTATTAAAAATACTCATATTGTTTTTATATGCCAAATTGTTATATGATAAAGGGGGAGAATTTTTCTGAGCTTAAACGCTACAAAGGGGAAATGTTTTCTTTTTGGGGGGGAGAGTCCTTTTTTTTTTTAAGCTAAGGTTTCTTTTAAAATGACCAAATATATATACTTAACTTAACCCTTTTGTTGATGCTAAAAGGGGGAGAGGCTCATTGAGCAAAATGCATGAGTGCTTGTGTCTTACTACCAAAACTAAATGCATATGATTTTGAAATGTCTTCTTTCCTGAATATGCCAGAACTACATTATTTATTTTTTTACAATACGCATATTCTTAGGGGGAGCCTTTTCAGGCTGGACCCATTTTGCTCATGCATGTTTGTCATCATCAAAAAAGGGGAGATTGTTGACTTTTTGAGTCTGATCTCTGTTTTGATGCTGACGAAACACAGTGAATTTATGTGTGTATTTAGCATGTGAACAGGTCCATAGTTGAGATCACACATAAAGGACAAAAAAATGGAAGCCAAGTCAGATCTTAAAGCTTATATCTTGTGGTGTTTTCCAAAGTTGACAAATGAGCAAAAGAATAAAGAAGAAGACAAATTAATTTTATTGTAATTGCATTTGGTTTTCTGGGTTTGTAATAATTATATATATATGATCTGTAATAACTGCATCTCATGCATGATGTGTATGCTAAGCTCAAGAACATGACCTTAGACTGACTTTAGGTCCCCAAATTAAAAAGACATCACTTACATAACTAGGGATTCTCTTTTTAGGTCAAAATTAGGGCACAACTTGACTTTTCAAGGTGTTCGGTTGACCGACCTCATGGCCTTATATATGTCTCGGTTGACAAACCAAACCAAAAGTCAATGGTTTGACTTGGTCTCGGTCGACTGAACAAAAATGAACTTACCTTCCTCAGTCGCCCGAACATTGAACCTTGTACTTTTCACTACCCACGGTCGACCGACCCAATGAGCTAAAAACAGCTTGGTCGACTGAACCATCAAAGATTCAAAAAATCGCCTTTAGCTACATCAACTGGCCATTTGCTTAGCAGTCCAAACCTTAAATGCTTTTGAATATATGCGAGGGCTCAGTCGACCGATCAAATGCTCGGCCGACCGAACCGTTCTGTTTGCCCATTAACCTTTTCCAAAATGACCATCGTATCCCCAACGGAAATATTATTGAGGATGTCTATATATACCCCTTTATTTGTCTTAATTATAGGAGACATTAGAATTGGATTAGCAAAATTTTCTCTAAAATATTTTTTGTGCTAAATCTTTTATACTTCCACTATTTTACAAACATATTGTTTCAAACTCTTTCTCATATACATTTGATCATAACTTTAGAAAGAGTATATTTCCTTACCTTCTTCACCTACATATTGTTTGCACTTCAAAGTTAGGTTGGTTGTGCATTTTCATGAGCTAATCTCATAGTACTCCCAAGCTTAAACTCTCCAATACTAGCATTTGATTGTGTATTGTTTTTTTAGAGTATGCTATAGTTTTTATAGTAACCCGAACCCAAAAAAATAAAATAAAAATGGATAAAAGAAAAGGTAAATAAATCAATAAATAAGGGAAAAGAAAGAAGGAAAAAGGAAAAGGATTTTTAAAGGAGTCAGCAGGGATTCGTCAACAAACCAACTGGCATCATCGACGAACATCCTTCTATGGCCTATCGATGAAGACACGTGTCTCATCGACAAATATTTACCGAGAATGGTTCCAGATATTTCTGAGATTCATAGAAGAACTCACGACTTCGTAAATGAACGTTCTTCTTGGGCTTGTCGACGAACCCATGTGTCTCATCAACAAAACCCTGCTTATAAATAAGGTTGCTTTCATTTTAAGCAACGATTTCTCTCTCCTCAAGACTCTCTCTCTCTCTCTCTCTCTCTCTCTCTCTCTCTCTCTCTCTCTCTCTACCCTATGGCTCCCTCACTCTCTCTCTTCAATTCTGGCTCCGTTAAAGCCTAAATTAGGGTTTTGGGGCACCATCCCAAAATCAGAGTAAGTGAGATATTTTAGGGTTTATGTGAGTATTTAGAGTATGCTAGCCTAGGAAAGGTAGTAAATGATTTTTATAATAGGTTTGAGTTGATTTTACTGGGGATAATGTAATTTTAGGGTTTGGAGTTTTGAACGCCTCGGGTATGATTAGAATTTTAGTAGGCTTTTCGTGCAGCAGGTAAGTGGAATTAATTATAGCAGGTTTTACTAAGTTTAAAATGGTTAAATTCGATTATAAAAATTTATGTACTTAAGTATGATTTTCTGAATAGTTAGCCATTTGAAAAATAATGATTTTGATATATATTATATATGGTAAAAATTGTGTGGCATGAATATAACTTTTATACCTAAGGGCTTGCTGAGAAAGGTGAGTGCCCTAGTAATTTTCGGTCTGGTACCAGAGCAGAGGGAAGCTACTTGTACGGGTGGGTAATCTTCCCTATTCTCGAAGACTTTGCCTAGTTACATAACCAGAGGGCCTACTGAGTAAGATGAGTGTCTTGGTTTTGGTATTAGAGCAGAGGGAAGTTACTTGTATGGGTGGGTAATATTCCCTATTCTCGGGAACTATTACTAAAAATAATTATGAATATGTGAGTGTAATCTTTACGTGCTTTCTCTACTGATGTTGAATTTCAAATGATGATATTTTTTTATTTATTTAAACTCTCTACCACACACTGTTATGGTTTATTCTACATCGGTTGAGTATGTTTATTGTGTCAATGTTACGGTTTTGTGGTAAAACAGTATGAACAAATCGTAGATTAGAACTTCTATGCTATAGTAGCTTTTCATTTCAAACTTGTTTCAGTTATGATATATAAGGAGATTCTAAGTTTGTTTCTATCCTATCTTCAAGATGGATCCTAGTTAAAGGACGTTGACATCAGAGGAGATAAACACATGGATACCTCCAGTGAGGATGACGTTGATGCCTCGACGGTGCTACATAGCATAGCACATCAGGTTAAGAAGGAAGCTCGGAGAGAGCAGGATTAGCCACTGGCTAATAGAGGCTGGACTTTTCAGCAGTTCACCCAAACGAGTCCGCCGTCTTTTGTAGGAGGTGCAGACCCGATCGTAGCTGAGGACTAGATTTAGGAGATGGAAGAGCTCCTGACTGTTCTGCACTATACTAAGGATCAGAAGGCACAATATGCCACCTTTAAACTAGTTTGGGGGCCAACCGGTGGTGGAGGGCGGTGAAGCTGGTAGAGGAGGAGCGACTAGGACTTGCGGTCATCACTTGGAGTCGCTTTAGAGAGGTTTTCTTTGACCGGTATTTCCCTACTGCCACCCAGGCAGCTAAAGTAGAGGAGTTTCTGCATTTGACCTAGGGGTCCATGACAACAGTATGTGGCCAAGTTTGTGGAGTTATCACGGTTCGCTCCACACATGGTCCTGGACGAGCCACTGAAGGCCCAAATGTTTGAGAAAGGACTAAGGCAGGGAATATGCACTCAGGTGGTGGCATTATTAACTCAGAGATTCTCTAAACTGGTGGATAGGGCCATGGCAGTTAAGGCCAGTATATAGGAAATTGAGGCAGAAGTGAATCAGAAGAAGAGATCTATACCTTCCAACTCACATACTGATATCTGACAAGATTTCTTGAGGGGGGATTGAGATGCTGGGGGTTAGAGGTTAGATAGGGTTGATTGAGACTACTGAGAGAATTCATCCCGTCACCTTTGTGCCAGATGTAATTTAAGGCATTAGGGAGAATGTCGGGGTGGAAATATTGTGTGCTATAGGTGTGGTAGATATGGCCACATAGCTCGTGATTTCCGTGCTCCACCCGATCCTGATTAGAATATGAGGAACAACCCGGTACCTCACAGCGGCGGCGGCCCGACGCGTGTCTATATGCTTACTTAGACTGAGGGGGACAATGCTAGAGGCACGGGTAAAATGTTTATCTTTGGATAAGCAATAGTTTTATTTGATTTTAAGTAATTCAATGGTTCACATATTAGAATAGATTGAACTATGTGAATGTTGTTAATTAGCTTTTAAGTTGTGAAAAATGATGGATTAACGAATTTCAAGGATGAAATTTTGTCTGGGGGGGAGAATGTAGTAACCCAAACCCAAAAAATAAAATAAAAATGGATAAAAGAAAAGGGAAATAAATTAAGAAAAAATGGAAAAGAAAGAAGGAAAAAGGAAAAGGATTTTTAAAGGAGTCAGCGGGGATTCGTCGATGAACCAACTGGCTTTGTCGACAAACATCCTTCTTTGGCCCGTCGACGAAGACATGTGTCTCATTGATAAAGATTTACCAAGAGAGGTTCCAAATATTTTTGAGATTCATCGACAAACTCACAATTTTGTCGATGAATGTTCTCCTTGGGCTCATCGACGAACCCACGTGTCTTGTCAACGAAGCCATGCCTATAAATAGGGTTGCTTTCATTTTAAGCGATGATTTCTCTCTCTCACTCTCTCTCTTCGATTCTGGATCTGTTAAAGCCCGGATTGACGATTAGGAACCACCACGAGGTTCCTGGGAAGATTCTTTGCAACTTAGGCGGAGTAAATTTTCAATTTGGGGTTTTGGAGCACCATCCCAAAATCAAGGTAAGTGAGATATTTTAGGGTTTATGTGTGTATTTGGAGTATGCTAACCTAAGAAAGGTAGTAAATGATTTTTATACTGGGTTTGAGTTGATTTTATTGGGGATAATGTAATTTCAAGGTTTGGAATTTTGAACGCCTCGAGTGTGCTTTGAATTTTAGCAGGCTTTTTGGGGAGCAGGTAAGGAGAATTCATTATAGAAAATTTTACTAAGTTTGAACCGGTTAAATTAGATTATACAAATTTATATATTTAGGTATGATTTTCTGAAGAGTTAGGCATTTGGCAAATAATGATTTTTAATATATATTATATATGCGAAAAATTGTGTGGCATGAATATAACTTTTATAATTTAACTGGTTGCGAATACTAGCTGTTGTGAATATTGATTGGTGATAAAAACTAACTACTTGTGAATATTGGCTAGTTGTGGATACAGTTTATTTGTGATTATAGATTGGTTGCGAATACTGGTTAGTTGTGATTACTGTGTGGTGAATAATTTGATGTGTGAATGGGTCATTTTGTGTGGTTATTCGTGTGTATCACAATATAACGTTGGCAGGCCTAAGGAGTTCATTATATTGCCTAGATATAATCACGATATAACGTTGGCAGGCCTAAGGAGTTGGTTATATTGTCATTATATATTGGGGTAGAACATTGGCAAGCCTAAGGAGTTTGTTCTACTGGTATACTATGGACAGGTCATTGTGAAAGTATGACAGTGATGGTTGGCGGGGTAGAATTTGTGTAGAATCCTATGTGGATGGTATTTCCTGTGCGGATGTGACTCCTGTGTGGACGGTATTTCTTGAGTGGATGTGTGAAGTTGTGTGTACGCATGGATTTCAGTGAAATGGTTTATAATGGATGTGTGTAAACTTAATTACATGAGTATTTATGGCAAGTAAACCTCTCCACCTAAGGACTTGCTGAGAAAGGCGAGTGCCATGGTAATTTTTGGTCTAGTACCATACTAAAGGGAAGCTACTTGTATGGGCAGATAATCTTCCCTATTCTTGGAGACTTTGCCTATTTACATAACTTGAGGGCTTACTAAATAAGATGAGTGCCCTGGTATTGGTATTAGAGCATAGGGAAGCTACTTGTATGGGCGGGTAATCTTCCCTATTCTCGGGAACTATCACTAAAAATAATTATGTATATGTGAGTGTAATATGTATGTGCTTCCTCTACTGATGTTGAATTTCAAATGATTTTATTTTTTATTTATTTAAACTCTCTTCCACACACTGTTATGGTTTATTCTTCCTTACTGTGATGTGTCTTACCCTAGCGAATGATTACATTTTTAGGTCCTTCAGATGATCGAGCTTAGAGTTCTGGGTAGGGTAGTATTTTTGGTAAAATTTTGGGGTGATTGTAAAAACAGTTTATATATAGTTTATGTTTTTAAATACTGGGATGTAATATAAATAGATGGATGCTATTGTTTTTGGGATTTATAGATATACTCTGATATTTAAATTGAGATTGTTTATTTTTTTTTCTTCTGTGTGAATGATGTTTATGGTATCAGAAATAGAGAATGAAACACATAAACTTCGGGGCCCACTTGGTGGGTTCGGGGCGTTACAGTTTTCCCATTGTATTTTCATTCATAAACATTCTTTGATAAAAGTCTACATTTGCTCGAGAACTTGCATCCTCATTGCAAGTTTCATAAGCTTGCTTTGTGTTTTGACAAAAATATTTTTAACAAGTTTAAACCTGAATATCTATTATGCATGATATTTGAAAAATACCATTGTGATATTTGCATAGGGTTGTAGAGATTCTTTGAATATTCATATTGCAAATATATTACCTTGAAATCAAAGGTCTCACTCTCAAATATACATATTGATACATATATTGTTGAGAGCTAACACATTAGTTAACGAAATCTCACTTAAGCTTAATTTCCCATCATTTGTAAGTGTATTGATTACATTGTGCTTATTATGGTACATATTTTCTTAGTGTAAGAAGCATATTTGTATGTACACAAAAATATTACTTGATTATCTGTTGTATTCCTGACATGTGGTCGGAAGAGGAAGACTAGCCCTGTGAATAGTCCTGAATTGCTCTAACTCGATTAGGTGAGCACCGGACTAGTTCAGACCTAGTTAAGAGAACTAGGTACACCATCCTGGTAAAGTGTTATAATCGTTGTACTCCATCCATTAAGTGAGCCTTACTGGAATCCTCTTGCTTGTGAGCTTGAGGCGAGGACATAGGCGGTATTGGCTAAACCCCGATAACATATCTTGTGCATACTTTTTAATTTCCGCACTTTATGTACTGCACATGTATGTTATTATTTATTGTTCTTATTGATTTATATACTTAGTTTGCTTTATATGTCCAAATATCTGCTCAGTAGAATATTTGTGATATTGCGAAATACTTAGACAGACCCTAGGTTGTGATACACTACTTGTCGATTTGAACTTAACCTAAAAAAAAGTTTTAAAATTCAAATTCACCCGCTCTTGAGAATACACTAAAGTCAACACCCTCCTATGTCCTTGCCTCAAGAAAACCACCTCGAGGATTTCCACTATCTTGCTTCTTTAAACCGAGGCAAAACTACCACTACAATCCCTCCTTACAGGCAAAGAAGCCTCTCTAAGCAATATCCACTCTCTCGGTATGGTAGACACCGTAATCCCTACTTATAGGCGAAGACACCTCTCCAAGTGATATACTCTCACTTGGCATGGTTTAAAATCCGAACCACAAAGAAATGAATGGAAATAAGGTTTACGTACAATGAATGCTCCTTCAAGAGCGGATTAGTACAATGAAAAATCTTTTCTAATTCACTCTCAAGTGATTTGAAGATGAAGCTCAACAGAGTATGATGGAAATGATTTTCACAAAATTGGCCTTTGAAATATCAAGAGTAAGAAGCCTTTGATGTAATAGATGTAAGTGTAAAAATATGCTCAAGGCTTTCAAGAATAACTCAAAAGATTTTCTCCAAAAATATTTTCAAAATGAAAGTAGGAGAAATGTGAATTTGATCTTTGAAATGTATATAAAATATAAACAAGAATCAAAGAATATTCAACTAAGCTTTCAAAATAATTTTCTAACCTTCTCCAAGTGAAATAGCTTGGTATTTACAGGCAAAACTCAAATATGGCCATTATACGACCGTTGGGGAATAGAATAATATTATAATCCAAATTTTATGACCATTTTAAGCTCAAAATAGCCTGAACCCGAGAGTTCCAATCGACAGACCCAAGGTCTGGTCGACCGGCCCAAAGGGCGTTTTCCCTTTTAGCACGGTTCGGTTTGTCAGGTGTATAATCCAGTCTTCCGAATTATCTTCACTTGAGTACCGGTCGATTGGGCTTATGATCCGGTCAACTGACCCTTTGAAAAAATTGAGTTTTGGCCATTGTTTTAATTTCAAAACCATTTCAAACCTTTTGTATAAGTTAATTATTTTAAAGAAAAAGGTTTTCCATGAAAAATTGTGTTCCTAAGGTCAATCTATGATCAGTGTAGAGCTTCACAATAAATCAAATGATATGCATGCACAATTGAAACATAAATACAATACAACTGAAAAACATAGGTCTTCAAGCTTTGCTCTTCTGATATTCATGGAATGTGCAAATTGATGTGCGTGTTTAAGTGTTTCATGGCTTCCATTTTGCATAGGTCATTTTTGTTTTCTGAAAGATAAACATGTTCATATACTTAATGCACAAATGTGATGCTGTGATTTGTCATTATCAAAATGAGATATGACTCAAAAAGTCAACACATAGCCATAGTCTTCAAGCTTGGTCTTAATAAGCTTCATCTTCATAGCCAAATAACATTGTCTTTGTATGCTTCATGGCTTTCTAATTTGCATTTGTTATTGTGCTTAATGCCTTAATACCTGTGAACACACTTAGTAACAAAATTAGATGTCTTGGTTTGTCATTATCAAAACGCGATGAAACCTAGAAAAGCCAACATAAGAGTGACACATAAATTTTGTAGTGGCTCAGTCACTTGCCCTACATTCACTCCCCAAACCCACTAGTTTGAGATTTTTATTAATACCTTCGATGTTGCAATTTCCAATATAACCATCCTACTGTTGTTGGAAAACTACTAACAACATGTGGTGTAGCACTAAGGATAATAAAACTCTACGAGGTCAACACAACCCCAACCACATGATGCTTTGGCAAATCTCAATATCGTAGCACTTCAAGACACACGTCCCATCGAGATTACACCCAAACAATAGTGTCATAACACTCTAATACACACGTCCCACCAAGATTACATCTAAACAACGAACAAAAGTAAAACACACCTCTAAGGTCTTTTTTTAGCTCACACACATAGTGTGACTATTTAGAGTTTATGAGACCAGAGAGATATTGTATATAATTTAACCTATTAGGTAGAATTAAATGTTAAAACCACAACATAAAAGAGTTAAAATAACTAGTGTAGTTCCATTCTTTTGGTGGGTTGTGTCTTTAGTCTTGCTGTTTGGCCAATATATATATATATATATATATATATATATATATATATATATGGAGGTTAAGGTGCATCTTAGCTCAATCCTTTTGAATATGGCAGTAAATGCTTGATCAAACAAGAGAATCCATGCACATGGCAATGTACATTGCTCTTCATCCAAAAATGGAAACCCTTAGTCATTTGAAACATTTCTTCTTGATTCTCCAATTCATTGATAAGCTTTGATAAGGAGAGTCAATAATCTATCTAGTATATAAATCAATAAAATAGACAATAACCCAAATTATATTAGCACAACAAGTTGACCGAAAAATAAATTGATCTGGTCAATAATTTACAATACATATGTAGGTGCATCTATAAGTACGTCTCTAATTGAGTATGTGAATGAGTTTGCAATTGAGCTTGCAAATGACTATGATTGCATTTGCAACTGTGAGAACATGCTAAAAATATTATCAAATGTAAACATGTTCATCGATCTATTTTTCTCAATTATCAAAACTTAACTTCAACGTGAGATGAACATGAGCTGCTGAACAAGTGTTTTTATAAAGATGCAGACCATCATTCAGGTTTTCAAAAGTTCAGATCTCCCTTATTATTTAACAAAAAAAAAGATACAGAGGTTTAAAATTCAAAAATCGACTGAGGTTCATAAGCTTTTTAAAATCTCAGGAGTAATATATATATATATATATATATATATATGTATGTATGTATGTATGTATATATACATATACATTGTGCCAATGACGAAGAGAACCGAAGATAGGTGTCCTATATTATCGGAAATTCCTGTGGCTTTAGAAAAAAGGGAGCATGCAATGCAAAACTCTAATGTACCATAGAGAGGCTTGGAAAATAATGTGAATGAAGGTTCAATAGAGAGTGATGATGAGGTGTGTGAGGAAGTCGTGTGTGATGATGATGCTCGAGTTGCATATGGTGAAACTATGTCTCAAGAGAAAGTGGATCATACGGACAGTATTAAACTGATTGATGGTGGGAACCAAGGTTTACATCAGGGGGAATTGGCTCTGGGTTATTCGTCCGAGAGGAAGGAAGGCAACATTTCAGTGTTGAAGGGCAAAGAAAAAATGTATTAGTCTGATATAGGACAGGGATGGACTTTCGAAAACACCAAAACCATAGAGGAAAAATCTGTGAATAAATTTCAAAGGGTTCACATCCGAATGCATAAATTAAATTTATGACTGATACAATTTTTCTTTTTTTCAAAATGTTAGAGGATTGGCCAGGTCTAGAGGCAGGTTAAAGAAGCTGATTAATAAGTTTAATGTTGGTTTATTTGCTATTTCAGAACCTTTCATGGTTGTGGAGAGGATGGTAATGCTGGGTAATTTTCTGAATTATCACCATTTTATATCTAATGAAAATCAGAGCGGTAAGTTGTGGCTGTTTTGGAAGGATATGAATGCATTTGAGGTGATTTCAATCACGACTCAGATGATTTTTGAGTGGTTCTTCAAGGACTGCCAAAGGGTGTGAGTTTTGTCTATGCCAAGTGTTCTTATGTTGAAAGAAAAGAGTTATGGCGGCAACTGGAGGAGTGCCAAATATCGGATTTTCCTTGGTTGGTCCTAGGGGATTTTAATGTTATTTGAACGGATGCCGAAAGAATTGGTGGAAATCTAAGACCACTTTTACCTATGATAGACTTTAATGACTATTTACATCATTGCAGCTTTTATTTATTTAACAAACACAAACCCATGCATGTCTTGGTGTAATGGCCATGAAGGGGTGGTTCGTAGCTAGGCTAAGCTTAATCGAGTGCTTATTAATAATGCTTTTTCCAACCACTATGGTTCAGCTCAATTCAAATATCTGGGTTGTAAATCCTCTGATCATACTCCTATGGTGGTTTATACGAATACGTCATTCTCTTTGTATGGCACTACTCCATTTCGGTTCCTTAATATCGCATGACTTGTTTTTGTCGTGTTAAAGATGCCTAGATTAGGAATGACTAGGCTTCGAGTCTTTTGACACTTGCTATTCGCCTTAAAAGAACAAAAGTTGCTTTATGTCCATGGAATAAAAATTTCTTTGGGAGAGTGGGAGAAAACATACAAGCTCTCGATGAAAGGATGGAATCTCTAGAAAATCAGTTGCAATCAGGCTTTTCTAAGAGGTCAAAGCCGATTACTTGACTACTAAGTTGGAGATTCAGGTGTGGGAGAATAGGGAAGCATCTCGCCTAGGACAAATTGCGAAAAAAAATGGTTGATTGAGGGGGATCAAAACACTAAATTCTTCCACTCAGTTATCAACCAGAGGCGGAATAAGGGTCGTATAGACCGTATGGTTCTGAACGACGAGAGGATGTTAGATGGTGCGGAAGTAATACATAATGAAGCTACTGCTTTTTTTCATAATTTTCTTTTAGAGTCTTCAATGGTTGAACCTTGTGATCTCTCCAAGTTAATTCAAAGGCAAATTTTAGATGTTGATAATAATTTTCTCTGCGCCGATCCGACAAAAGAAAAAGTTAAAAGAGCGGTGTTCTCTATTCCCAAAGAAAGCAGTTCAGGACCAAATGGATGTGGATCTAAATTTTATATATCTTGCTAGGACATTGTAAAAAGAGATGTCTTTGATGCGGAAAAAAGCTTTTTTTCAGAGAACTCCACTTTCTAGGTTCTTTTCCTCTAAATTTATTGTCTTAATTCCGAAGGTGGACAATCCTTCTAGTTTTGATAAATTCCGGCCTATTAGTTTATGCTTTGTGGCTTACAAAATGTTTTCCAAGATTATTGTTTTTAAACTAACTGAGGTTGTTGATAAGTTGGTCTCGCATGAACAAGGTTCTTTTATCCCTAGGCACAGTATTTTTGAGAATATAATGCTTGCATAGGAAATGGTTCAATCTTTGCACAAAAAAATGGCTAGAGGAAATTTGATGATAAAACTTGATATGGCTAAAGCTTATGACAAAGTGAACTGGAATTTTCTTCTAGAGGTTATAAAGGCTTTTGGTTTCTTTAAGAGGTTTCGCAAGCTCATAGAAAATTGTATGGAGTCCCCGTGGTTTTCTGTTATAATGAACAGAACCTTTAAAGGATTTTTTCAATCTCTTGGAGGATTGCAGCAAAGGGATCCACTTTTCCCTTATTTATTCATAATAATGGAGGAGGTTTTGATAAGATTGCTTAGGAAAAACTATGAGATGGGTCATATTGGACAATTTAATCATCCGATTGGGGTCCCTTTGGTTTCACATTTTCTATATGCAGATGATATTCTTATTTTTGCAAATGGGGGGAAGAGATCTATTAGAAATTTGGTTTACTTTCTGGAGACATATGAAAAGTGGTTGAGTCAAAAAATTAGTAAGACAAAGTTAGTGTTATTCCATTTGAAACACATTACTCCTGGTCGAAAACATAGTTTATTGAGAATCACGGGTTTCATGGAAGGTAAATTTCCAATTACGTATTTGGGTGCACCTTTGGTTTCTGGAAAATTGTCTTCCAGGATCTTGGAGCCTCTTATGGAGAAGATTATAAAGAAAATTGCGGGGTGGAAATTTAAGTTGTTCTCGCAAGGTGGAAGATTGATTTTGTTAAGACATGTGTTATCTAGCATGCTTATACATTTGATGTCTGTTATTAATGTTTCGCAGGTCACATTTTATCATATCAACTCTCTTCTTGCTAATTTTTTTATGGAGAGAAGTGGAAGGTAAGAGGATTCATTGGCGCTCTTGGGGGAGAATTTGTAAACCTACATCGAAAGGGGGTATGGGCTTGAAAGATCTTAAAGAAATTTAGAAATCTCTTCTCATGAAATTTGCCTTCAAATTGCTTACGTCTAACAATCTATGGTTAGGTTTCTTTAGGGCTAAATATTGTAGAAATGATCATTTATTAATAAGGAAGGGGAGACCAAATGACTCTCGATTCTAGAGATCAATGATGGCCACAATTCCAGAAGTTATAGATAATGTAAAAATTTTGGTGAGAGGTGGGAACTCTTCTTTTTGGTTCAATAAGTGGCTTGCATTAGGCCCGTTATCGATTCGCACTGAGGATATTTCGAACAAGAAGTTGTGTATTAATGATTGCTGGCTGAATAATAACTGGAACTCTAATTTATTACTAGAATTGGTTGGGGCTAATAGAACAACGGAAATTTTGCATAATGTGTCGGCTGGTAAAAGTGGTCAGGATATATTCATCCAAAAGCCTGCCCCTAACGGTAATTTCTCTACAAAAACAGCATGGGAGGCAGTGAGGAGCAGAAGTGACAAGTTTGTGTGGAATGACTAGTTTTGGCATTCTTCATTGCCCAAAAGAATCTCAATGTATTTTATGGAAAGTCTGGTTCAAATGCTTGGCAGTAGATAATAGAATTCAAGGCCAAAGGAATTTCGTTGGCTTCAGCATGTGATTGTTGCGTGCAGAGAAGCCAAGAAAACATTGATCACGTTCTTTCTTTAGGCGAGGTGGCTTCGGAGGTTTGGCGTCGGGCTAGTGTGGTGTTAAGGATTCCTTTCCAGCGGTTCCTTCCCTGAAAAAACAAAATTGAAAACTGGTTCCACTATGCTCGAAAATCGTCTATTAAAGGTATTTTAATCTGACTGATTCTGTGTTTGATTACATGGTGCCTTTGGAATTGAAGATGTAAAGCGAGAATGGAAGGAGTATATCAAAGTGCAGATTAGATGTGGAGAAATGTTCGATACTAGGTTAGTTCTTTTGCTGAAAGTACTAATTCTGTAACGAACTGAAGAATAATGGTATTTAAATAATAAAAAAAAAAGGAAATGGAAATCGGAAACAGAAGGAGACAGTCGACGACATTGTATTTTGGAAAGATTAAATCCCAAGGAATTTTTCAACTCCTCGTCGACGAATTCAAGGGACTCGTCGACGAGGGTATAACAGGAGCTCGTCGACGAGGATGGGATTCGTTGACGAAAATATAATTGGGCTCGTCGACGAGGTGACGTGGCTCATCAACGAGGAAATACCAAGAGGATGATTTTGGGGTTTCTGAATTTCATCGACGAAGGGGATAGTTCGTCGACGAATTTTGTATTGACCTCGTCGACGAGGTGATGTGGCTCGTCAACGAAGGCCACAGTTTAAATAGGCTTAAAGTTCATTTTCAGCTGAAATTTTCTACATAGATCTTTTCTCTCTCCTACCCTTCCGTCCCTCCTCCTTATCTCTTTGATTTCGGGCCGGATTTTTACTAGTTTGACGATCTGAAGCCACCACGACGCTCCTGGGAAAGTTCTCTGCAAGTCTGCCGGAGCGGATCGTCGATGGGGCTGAGGTGGAAACAATCCCAAATCTAGGGTAAGGCTTTTTACTCAGTATTTGGTTAATTGATAGTTGTAGGAAGTGTTATACACATAGAAATACTAAACTTTAGTTCTGGGGAGTGTTGTTTCCAAGGTGTTGAGTTGGGAACCCTGTGGGTGCGGGATAGATTTTCTTAGGGGCTTTTCAAGAATCAGGTAAGGGGATAAATTAAGCTAGTATTTTATGAAAATATGTACATTTTTATAGCATTCGATTTCAGAAAATAAATATATTTATACATGATTTATATTTGGGAAAAATACTGTTGAAAATGATGGTATGTTGAATATGCGAAAAACCTGTTAGTGTGACATAAGTAAAAATTGTTATGAAATACTGTTTTCTGGGAATGTGTTAGTGATACCGATTTTTATAATGGAAAACTGGCGTACGGGCCGAGATTTTTTATATGTTTTGCCGGCGTACGGGCCGTGCTATGTGTATGATTTGCCGGTGTACAGGCCGAGTTATGGAAATGATTTGCCAGCATATGGGTTGTGCTATATATATGATTTTTCGGTGTACGGGCCAAGCTATGGAAATGATTTTCCAGCGTACGGGCTGCGCTATGATATGATTTGCCAGCGTACGGGCTGTGCTATGATATGTTTTGCTGGTGTACGGGCTGAGCTATGATAAAATGTGAAATACCGGCGTACGGGCTGATGATTTTTCATGATGTACGTATATATGCAAAATGATATTATTGATTTGAAAATTAATGTTATGAAATATCCTTGTATCACAGTTTCAGTATATGTTATATGATATCAGAATCTGGTTAGCTTGATCTAGGCTAGCACTTGCACGGTACCATTGTTATGTGTCCATGGTCTTCGTGATCATGATATTTGTGTTAACGCTGCTATACGAAGTAGTGTGAGATTGGATGGTCGATATGATTTTTAAGAAGTGTGTGAGTGCCCCTGGTATACGAACCAGGTCAAGTAGACCCATCAGACTTACAAACTGTACTTTTGACTTGGCAGTGGTCGACCAACCATTGTCAGGTCCCGCCTTCGGGCCACACAACCCAGTCATGTGGTGGGTAATATATGACAACAGCCAACTAACCTACCAGGAATATTTTTGTATTATTATTATATAAGAAGAAATAGTTACTGAATATGTTCTATATGGTATATGTATAACATGAATTACTCATGTTGCCACACACTAGTATTAGTTTATTTCTCTTACAGAGAGGTGTCTCACCCCAAAATTTTATAAACTTTTCAAGAGCCCCAGATAGGAGAGTGAGTAAAGCCCCGCTGATCTAGTACGGTAGATCTGCCCTTCCAAAAGGGTAAGTATTTTGATAGGGTCGGGTGTATTTTGTGGAAATGACCCTAGGACATCTTTTTGGGTTGAGTGTTGTGTATATATATACAGTGATTATAGTAACTCTGGTATTGTGATGTATGGTATAATGAGATGTAAATGATTGTATGTTTCCTGCTGCTTAGGCTTCTGCTATATGTTCTAATATATCCCTGGTACCCATGGGTCCAGGTGGGCTATGATCTGCCAAGCTTTGTGATATTGTAATTATTGTAAAAAAAATGTGGAAATTAAGCAGGTTGTCACAAATTCTTTTTGAAAACTGAAGATGCCGGACATTACGATTTTGAAGGAGTTTTGAATTAAACATCAAGGAGTTCGCGTCAGGCCTGAAAAAATTATTTTGTGGGTTAAACCTTCAGTAAGGTGGATAAAAGTTAATTGTGATGGGAGCTGTAGGGGCAATCCAGGTACTTCAGGAGGTGGAGGAATTGTTCGGGATTGTCATGGCATGGCGAAAGCGGCCTTTTCAAGATATTTTGGAAATGGTATGAGCAATAGTGCGACATTAAAAGCAATTTTGGAAGGAATCCACTTATGCAAATGACTTCATTATTATAATGTGATTATTGAATGTGACTCGCGAATTGTTGTTGATTGGTTTCGGAAAGGTAGATGTACCTTGTGGTATCTTTGGAATTTTTTGGAGGACCTCGTAGCGGAGCTGGAAAGAGTGAACTTCATGGTGATCAATCAACATAGAGAAGGCAACAGTGCGGCTGATTTCTCGCTAGAGAAAGAGAATTGAGAAACAATGTCATTTACGAAGAACAACATTTTTTACCACATTCTCTGAAAGGTATCTTTCAGATGGATAGGTTGGGTCTAATTTCTTTTCATCATTAGTTCAACCTCTCGTTTTTCGTTTGGTGGGTTTAGGGCTGTTTTAAGGTTTTGATTTTTTTTTCTAGGCTTGTTTAGAATTGTTTAGTAGTTATTTATGTGTAACTTGTTTTACTGGAACCATGGTTTTCCTCCACCATAAGTGAGAGGTTTTCTAATAAAGAAGTGAGGTGCCGCCCTCTTTTACCAAAAAAGGAAAAAATAAATAAAAATATGAATATATATTTTATAAAATTTCAAAAGAAAATGAATATACTTTTATGTAAGGAGAAATGAGTGCAATTTAGAATAGATAATGTGGATTGTGGGAAGCATGACAATCTAAGTGTAGATTGTGACAAGGAAAACATTCTTTTTCAAACGGTGCGTAAGACAAGTAACTTGTCAAAGTCCCCAACCACAGTCAACATGAAGGCTTTTGTCCACACGTGCGTACACAACCATTTGCGATGTTGCAATCTGTGGAAAAATCAATGGGCGGAGCTCGTGCTCTTCAGGCTCCTAAAATTTATATATATATATATATATATATATATATATATATATATATATTATTAATATTTTATATTTATCTTTTAATATATTAAATAATAACTTTATATTTTAATCTTTACATTGAATTTTAACTTTTCATTTACAAGTAAAGAAAAAGAGAGAGTGTGTGTGCGTGTGTAGTATTTTTTTTTTTAAGCGTCAATAATATTTTCTACAACAATTTTTATTTTATTTATATTCTATTAATAAAATAAAATGAATAAAATGAAATCCATAACCTAATGTCTAATTCTTGAAAAAAATACATAAAAGTAACTAACCCAAGTTCTAAATTATAAAATATTTTTGTATAAAATATAATTATATAGTATATATTTTTATATATTTATAATATATGGATTTGATTCTATTAATAGTGTTTATTAAATAAGTCAAACTAAAAACTGAATTATTAACCACAAACATTGAAAAACCCTTATTGAAGTTGAACTAAAAAATAATTAATCGAATTTTGGTTCAATTTTTCAATTGTTGTTGTCCATCCCTACTTACAAGCTCTCGTTACAAGATTTAACCATTAAAATATTCTCTATGGACTTTCAAATAAATGCCATAATATAAGTTTTAATTATAATAGTTTTATTTATAATATTATGTTACAAGATGAAAAATATTATGTCTTACAATAATTATATTATAATATAATAATAATATCAAACAATTCTATTGTATATATTATCAATGACTTACAAATAGGTATCACTCAACTATAAGAATACTCAAATTCGATCCTACTTGACCTGATGATTTTAAGTTTAGAATTTAGCTCAAGGCAAACTCATGTCAAAATTATCGAACTTGAACTCAACCTTGTAACAAATTCTTATAACTTGAGTTCAACTCACAATTAAATTCGATTTGATCGACTTTAAAATTATATGAAATAAAATTAAAGAAACTCAATTAATCTTATAAGTAATATTATGAAATTCAAACTAAACTCTTAAAACTATTGAAGCAATTCGAGCTCAACTCAAATGTAAGTAAAATTAAATTCACTTTAGTTATCTAGTGAGTAGAGTCGAGTTACTCATACGTTGACTTGACTCACTTGCAGATTTATTTTCAATTATTTTTTTCTTATTAAAAAATTTAAAAATACTGAAATATTTATTTCAAAATAATTTTTAAAATTATTATAAATATTTTTTAAAATAAGAATTATTAATTCACAAGTAGTGCCAAATGAAACTTGTAATTACAGTCTCACCCCTTCCCTTTAAAATATAAGGACCCCATCCCTTGAAAAAGATATTCTTTTGTTTTTTTTTTTTTAATTATCATTTAGAAGCAAATGCTTACCACCTAAGAATTGAGTGACGCTCCACACGCAGCTCGTAATTGTCACCAAGATAAAATGACCAAAACATCCTTGAACTTGTCTACAAAACTGTCCAATTGGTCGAGGGCCGAACGGTCATTGCAATCCTAGAGGAGAACAATGAGACAGTGCAAGTGGGGCCTACTTTAATCTCGTGATTAGTTTCTCTTTTAGCAATAAATATTACTAATTAAAGGTTGATAAGGCAAAAGCGAACCTTTTCCTTTTCCTTTTCTAGAAACTTATTTAATAATGGCCGTCTCGCGTGGAAGCTAGATCTAATTTAAGGAATTTCGACTTTTTCGGAAACCGCGGTCATTGGACGGCCAGGATAAAATCTGGCGGTCAACGTCCATATCCGCCACGTACGCATCGGAGAAAAAGGAAATGGAAGCTGCTGCCAACCTCCACTTGGGGAGTTCCCATTGGGCGAGAAGAGGGAACGGACCAAACCTAGTTGGCCGATGATCCAGTGTGCCACTGCTGCTGTGGGCCTGCCTCCGCTGTTCCGACATGAGGCAAAGATATACGACAAACACGTGGCGAGATGTCATAGGTTGAGAACTGAAATGTAATAAAGGTGGAGCTGAATGGGGCTTATGGAGTTAGGCAAACTATGCGAATATTAAAATGGGAGTAGGGAGGGCATAGGGGGTTGGGTCAGTTAGCTTGATGTTTGAAATATACCAACGTTCTTTCTTTTGACTTGGAAATAGTTGCATTAATCCCATTACTTTTCTTTCTTTTTTTATTTTTTTATTTCATTAATGATGTGCACTGATTCACATATTGAAGTTGACATTTTACTAGTCACAGCTTCATTCATTAAATATAAATATTTTAAAAAATATATGTGCCTTGGAGTATGAATTTTAAATTTTAAATTTAGATGTAAATGGATTTGAATAAATTTGAATATGCTCTTATTATACTTTTTTTTTTTTAAATCCAATGCAAATTTAAATTTAAGACTTCCTCAAATACAGGGATTACATTTTCTAAATAAAGAAATTAGTTTAGAGAATATTTGTTGTGTTTAAATGTAGTTGTCTCATCTTATTTTTTTCATTGTTACAGGGATTTACAAAATATGTACATGGACCTTGAGAAGGTCCACACGTATGATAATGCAGCAGATATGCTGACGAAGTCGGTCATGACGGACAAGTCCAAGCATTGCTTGGACTTGATCAACGTCTCCAAGTGTTAGAGGGGAGACGAACCCAATCTACAGGCCTGGGAGGAGCCGTCGTTGTGCTTTCATATTTCTAAGGTAGTGAATATTTGCCAAGGTGAAAATTGTTGGAGATGTGGTTCATATTTTGAGCAGATCACATGTACCAGAGAAAGTTACATGAAACGAGGGACAATTGTATAAGAGGAATATGCAACACTGGGGCAAACCGTCGACTAATTGGGTCAAATCGTCGATGGTTTCAAGCAATATGCGGGATTTTTTTTCTTAGCACCAAATAGTCAATTGTTTTAGTCGGCACAAATCACGCATTTTGAATTCGGGGGTTTGGAGATTAGGTTTATCTGGAGGATTTTCCTTCAAGAGATCACTATAGATGTAGTTTAGGTTTACTAGAACTCTTCTATAGGCATTGGGTTCGTACTTAAACACTATTGTAACCCAAAAATGTAAGCTTTGACATTGTCCATAGTGAAAACCGAAGTGCTGCTCCCACAAGCGTAGGCTATTGCCGAACCACGTATATCTTGTGTGTTCTAGTTGTGTTTTGCTTATTCTTATTATTGTTTGATTACTTTTTTAGTATATTTCATCATTGAGTGTTTGCATTAGAGAGTCTTGAGTGATTTGTGATTGGTTGTGTGTTTTCATTGCGCATGTTCTAATCGGACAAAAATACCAACAAGTGGTATCAGAGCTTCAGGTTCTGTAATGGCTAGGGTCTCTTCAATGAAGTTTAATGTGAACAAGTTTGATGGAATAAGTAATTTCGAGCTTTGGCAACGAAGAGTGAAAGGTCTTCTAGTGCAACAAGGCATGGTGAAGGCTTTGTATAGAAAGAAGGCGGACGACATGAACGAGGCAAGTTGGAAGGAGCTCAAAGCAAAGGCGGTTTCCACGATCCGACATTGTCTAGCCAAAGACGTTATGTACAACATCATGGATGAGGAATTGCCGACGGCAATATGGTTGAAGCTCAAAAATAGGTACATGTCCAAGTCGCTTACGAACAAGATGTATCTTAAACAAAACCTTTATGGGCTTAACATAGTGGAGGATTTTAACAAGATGTAATAAGCTTCAAGAAAGATGTATGAAAATATGCACAATTAATAAGAAATCAAACTCCTTGTCAAGTTGCAGTTAGTTTGCAAGAAAGGAGTATAACAAATGATTCTCCTCAAAAAATAGTTTTTCAAATCAAAGTGTAAAGCGAATGGGTAGTATACTTTGAAAGATTGGAAGAATATAAGTAATAAGAGGAGTAAGAGTATAAAAATTTTAGAGAATTTTCGCTAATGATTTTTGCTAATCTCCAACTAATTAAGACAAATGAGAGAGAATTTATAGATATTCATGAAAAAATAACCATTAGGGACACGAAGGTCTTTTTCTAAAAATATTAATGAGTTTAATTAAATTTAACCTCAATTAATTATGGTAAAAAAATTGGCCAACTCGAGAGGTTCAGTCGCCTGACGCTTAGGGTTGGTCGCCCGAACAGTCACAATAGCTCAAAGGCAATTTTTCAGTTCGGTCGGCTGAGCTAGGTGATTTTCCAAGGCTACGTGGTTTCAGTCGCTCGATGAGGGTTTCGATTAGCCGAGCATTGAGCTTCGGTCAACCGAGGTCAATTTGATCAAATAGTTCAGTCAACTGAGGAAGGTGGAGATGGTCACATCGTAGTTTCAGTCGACTGTGGATAATAAGCTCAAATCATGTTCAGTCGACTGATGCCTGGTCAAAGTATTGACCTCTAACCTTTTCGGTCGACCAAGGCATTTATATTGTCAAAGGTTCAGTCGCCTGAGACCACTTAAAAGTGTGTATTTAAGTCCTGTTTGGTCTCTGTGCTTCATTAACCCTGTATGAACAAACATATGGTATTTAGTTTGAAGGGTGATGGTTCCTATGGTAATTCTAAAGCCTCTTGAGCATAAATACCTATTATGAATGATATGCAAATATTACAAACCATTATAATACAAACCAAAAATATAAAACAAAATGCATTTACAATAAGAACAAATGTCTTCTTCTTCTTCTTTTGCTCCTCTGATTCGTTATAGAATACGCCAGATGATATGGTCTTTATGTTCCTCCTGACTTCCATCTCTTCCTTATGTGTGCACTAAAATACTAAGTCTGCTCAAGCATTGAATACACACATAAGTAACATGTGGTTTGTCATTATCAAAACCAAGGATCGGACTCAAAAATTTAACAAAGGAGAAGAGAGAGAGAGATAGAACATAAACCATTAGGGGGGTAAAGAGAGAGAGAGAGAGAGAGAGAAAGTGGCTTGGGCGAGAAGAGACTAAAAAGAGAGTTCCTCCACGTGCATGAATTCATAAAAGATCCCACCCCCACCTTTTTTTTCTTTTGATTTTCATTTATTATTTATTATTTATATTTTAGTTTATTTTGATATATGTTTCATTTCATAAAAGTTATATAATTTTTTAAAAAAAAAGGAAAAATGGTGGGAAATTACAAAAAATAGAAAATTGCAAAAAAAAAAACCTACAAAATTTGAAAAAGTGCAAAAATATCGCCGACTTTTCAAGAATGGTGAAAATGCCCTTGAAGTTTAAAAATTGCTGGAAAATCCTTGAAAAAATCTAGAATTTTTTTTTTTAAAAAAATAGAGAATTACTTTTGATCCATTTTTTTCCCCCCATTTTATGCATTTGGTAAATTGCATAGTTCAAAACTAATTGAACATCATTTGATTCAATTTAAGATAAAATGTAGGTTAATTTGGTATTGTTCATGGACCTGGTGTATAGGGGCGCTAATTCCTTTTCCTCACATAACTATTTTCCAGAATCTAACTGTAGGAAAAGCAAACAATGAATATCAGTTTCTTAACCTTAGGTTTAACCTACAAATTAATTAAATCAATAGTAATTAGGTGATGTAATCGAACGTAACTAAATAAGAGGTTAGTGGTTGCAACTTTGAACCTTAACAACATCTAATCTCTCTCATCTGCCATCTAGGATGTTAGGAACCTGTGAGCATCCAGAAAGATGTGACACCAGAAATTTAACGCGATTTGGGCAATATCGACCTACGTCCATGGAGCACACACCAAATATTCACTATTTTGCCAAAAATTACAATTCTCACACTCTCTCTCTCCCTCTTTTCTTCCTCTTTCTCTTCTCTGCTCTCTGAGCTTCTCACTGTTTTGTGTCATTCCTCAACCCTTTATTTATAGGGTTGATATTCCAATCACAATTAAATACAATAAATAACAAATTTGGGAGGTTTACAATCATGAGGTAAATGGAGATAAATTGCACCACGTGAGATTAATTGCACCGCGTTCCAACTCAGCTCCAGCTCCTGGCTATCTTTTGGCTTCAGCTATAACAATCTCCCACTTAGAGACAGAGATGCCTCCTCAACCAGTATCATGAATAAATGATGTGCTCAAAATATATCTTCAGGCATGAAGACCAACTGAAGTTGAACACAACTTCAGTTTCTCTGTAGTCACCATCTTCCTGTCAGCTCGATTCCTACGGACTAATCTAATGGCTGTCAACTTCACAATTGGTGCAAAGATGCTAGTGTAGTCAATTCCTTCCTTCTGTTCAAAGTCTTTGACTAACAACTGAGGTTTGTACCTTTTGGAGTTGTCATGCTCCTCTTCGATTCTGTACACCCACTTGTTGTGAAGGCCTTTGGGCAACTTCCATGTTCTGTTAGAGGTGAGGAACTTCATCTCATTCTTTATCGCAAGCTCCCACTTGCTCGTATCTGCCACCTAATATGCTTCATTATAACACTCGAGTTCTCCTCTATCAGTAGGAAGTAAGTAATCAATATACCTTCTGTTTAGTACATGAAACTGAGTAGATCTCCTAAGCTCGGAGCTGGAGTGGGAGACGGTGGTGCGATGATCTACTCCACTGGTTCCTCCACCTGAGGATTCTCGGCATTCTACTATTGTGTCCCGACACATTTTAAGTGGACTAGTTCTAGTCTCTTCTTCTTTGGGGCATGGGTGTTTATCTGAAAATTAACCATCTTTTGTTTCCTGACTATACAATCCTCACACATGTCAATCTACACTGACTGTAGACCACTCAAATTTTCTTTTGAGTGCATCACCCTAAGTCGCTTCTCGCTCATGTGACAAAGTCGTTGGTGCCAAATGTTGTTGTCGTCATTTCTTGCAGAAACTGAAATAGACATGGAGGCATTGGAGGTTAGAAAAAGTGTTCTGCTTTTCTTACCTCGCGCAATCGTTAGTACACCCTTTGAAACTTTCCATTCATCCCCAATGAATTTCGTCATGTATCTCTTATCTGCCAGCTGACCAATTGAGATCAAATTCTTTCTCAGGTCTGGAATATACCTGACATCTTCAGCTTCCATACTGACCCATTTATATTGATTTCCACAACTCCCTTGTCGGTTACGTCGCAAGGTTGATCATTTCCAAGGTACACCTTACCAAAATTACTTGGTGTGTACTCCTTTAGGCAATTTATGCAGCATGTGGCGTGAAATGAGGCTCCGAAGTCTAAGACTCAAGACTCCTGCTTGCTCTCCAAAGAGCAGATCAACATCTCATCATTTTCGGAAGCAATATTTGCTTCTATTTTTGCCCTCGTCTCATAATCTTTCTTCTAACTTCTGCACTGGTTCTTGTAATGACCAGTCTTTCCACGGTTCCAACACTCAATGCCTTTTGTGCTCTAGGAACTTGTGTCCTGAGTACCTCTTAGATTTCCGGATTTAGACCGCTTGGGCCTAGATCTGTCACGGTTGTTTTATCATCTATGTCTGTTTCCTCTACCTCGACTCTCCATGTTCAAGTCTGAACTCGAAGTGGAGCCATAGTTCGACTGCATTATGATTTCCTCCGTTAAAATCATGTTGACGACTTCATCGTATACAAGTTTCGATTTTCCTATGGAGCTACTAATGGCAGTAACGACACCATTCCAACTTTCAGACAACTGACTAAGAATTAGTAGGGCCCGAATCTCATTATCAAACGTTATCCCGACTGAGGCGAGTTGATCAGACAACTCATTGAAGTTATTCAAATGTCTGCTGAAACTTTCACCTACAGACATGCTCATTGTAAATAGTCTTTTCATGATAAGTACCTTATTTTCCGCTGAAGGCTACTCGTACATATTAGAGAGCGCATCCATCAAAGACTTGGTGGATGTTATATCCTTGATATTGAACGCCACAGATTTTGATAACGTCATTCTGATGGCTCCGAGGGCTTTTCTATCAAGCAACTTCCGCTCGTCCTCGTTCATGGATGTTGGCTTACCCTTCAATGGTAAGTGCAATTTCTTCCCAAACAAATAATCTTCTATCTACATCTTCCAGAAACTGAAATTGTTGCCATTGAACATTTCGATTTTTGAGCTCTTTTCATTTGACATCTCGATTTACGAATTTAGATATGGAATTAGCTCAAATGGATAGCGCGATTGGATCTAAAATGATCGAAAACCCTAGAAATGGTTCAAGTCGCTCAAAAAACGGACCCAAAGAGACTCCGAAAAGCTCAGTTAAAGTAATGGTCAAACCTTGTCAAACTTGGTTAACTCTGCTGACATGGCAGCTAACGCGGCACCCGCAGATGTGGCGGTGCTGCTATGGCATATGATGTGGCACCTGCTGACGTGGCAGTGGGTTCAGTGTTGGCGTGTCACTGACGTGTCAATGTGGGACGTGGCATATGACGCTGCAGGGTGGGCCCACCTGTTGATGTGGCACCTTGCTGGCTTACGTAGCACTGTGACGGTGGTTGACTCTGCAATGTTGACGTGGCTAGTTTTGTGCTGGCAGGTCGGATCCGGATCCGCAGACCGGGTCTTGGGTTGATTCGAATTTGAGTGATCTACCGGGTCAGGTCGGGGAGTGAACCAGGTCAAGTTGAGCCGGTCCGAGTGAGGAAGATGCGTGGTAACACATGCAGTGCATGAGGAACTGGCCACCGGTGGGTGACAAAGTGTCCTACTCCGACGAGGCACGTGAGAGCGCGTGAGGCTTATTCTGAACTCCTTTCGACCTCCCATTTGCACGATTCTCTTTGTCTCGGCGAGCTGAATATGATGGTGGCCTCAAAACTTAATTTTGATCCACTGGACAGACCTCTAATTTTAGGATCACTTCCGATCTGGATTTTCTGCTCCAATCAAGTTCTGATACCACTTGTTAGGAACCTGTGAGCATCCAGAAAGATGTGATACCAGAAATTTAACATAGTTTGGTCAATATCGACGTACGTCCATGGAGCACACACCAAAAATTCACTATTTGGCCGAAAATTATAATTCTCACACTCTCTCTCCCTCTCTTCTTCCTCTTTCTCCTCTCTACCCTCTGAGCTTCTCACTGTTCTGTGTCATTCCTCAACCCTCTATTTATAAGGCTGATATTCCAATTACAATTAAATACAATAAATAACAAATTTGGAAGGTTTACAATCATGAGGTAAATGGAGATAAATTGCACCGCTTGAGATTAATTGCACCGCATTCCAACTCAGCTCCACCTCCTGGCTGTCTCCTGGCTCTAGCTATAACATCTCCTACTTGGAGATAGAGATGCCTCTCCAGTTCCTGGCTGTCTCCTGGCTCTAGCTATAACACAGGACTGACTTTTCAAAATATGGGGCTCTAGGCGAATGATTTAATCAAGGACCCTTAATATTTTGTTTAATTTTTATTTTTATTTAAAATTAATTTTTTTAGCTTTTTGAGATGCAAAATCACTAATTAAAGTTTTATATTCAAGATTTTCAAGTATTTCTTTTTTTATTGATAACATAACCAATCCATTTAATCTTTCTTGTGACATAGTTGATCGCAAATAATTTTTTATACGTTTAAGTTTTGAAAAACTTCTTTGTACAGGAGCTACTGTCATAGGTATCATTAATAAAATTCTATAAGCAATAAATGCATTTGGAAAACAATGTATCTTTTTTATAAAGTTCAATGTTTCAATTGGTGTACTCATTTCTTCCTAACTTTCTTTTAAAATTCTCAATTCTAAAAATAAATCAAAACCATTGATATTTGAATGTGTTCCCCATTTTAAAATATTCTCAAATGTCAAATATTTTTGTTCAAATTATTCTCATCTAATGATTTAAAAATTTTTAAATCATATAAAAAACCAAAAATATTCTCATATGTTTGAAATTGTTCAAATCTACTCTCAAGTGAAATAATAACTTGATCTATTATGTATAAGAAAAAATAAATTCTAAAAGATTCTTCAACTAAGTGTGTTGTATCCTCATTAGCATTTTCATCAAATTGTTTTTTCCTACTAATTATACGTTTTTTTATGAAATATAGGTTCAATATTCATTTCAAGTGCAATCTCTTTTACTGAAATCATAGAAGATATAAATCCATTCTCCCTATTACTTTTTAGAAAAACAATAAGACATTTTAATTGATTAATGGTGACATCAATATGCATATCTTTTGATTGTAATTTTTTACTAACACAATTAACAGCAAATAGATGTCATACCAAATAATCATTCCTAGTAAGAATTCAAAATTTTCCATAAGTTTCTATACAATAAGATTCGCTCTTTGTTTTTTGGTTCATCGCTAGTTTTTTTTAATTAAAGTAAAGCATCTCTAATTTGAGAAGCTTGAAACCTTATTGCCTTAACACTCTCTATTCGACTTTCCCAACGTGTTTGTGATAATGATTTTACAGTTAAATTTGGTATATATTCTGTTAAAATTTTCCATCATTTCGTATAAGAAGAAAATAATGTATATATTCGTTGTACTACTCCAAAAAAAGTTATTGTTTTAAAACAACAATTAGTCATATCACAAAATACTAGATTAAAACTATGACAACCACATGGAGTGTAAAATGCTCTAGGATTTATATCTAATAGTCTCTTCTGCACACCTTATTGTTTTCCTTTCATATTAGATCTATTATCATATCCTTGCCCTCTTATATTCTTAATACCAAGTTCAAATTTTTGTATGACATTTATTAATTTATTAAAAAGTCATTCTCCTGACGTATCATGTACTTTTAGAAATTCTATAAAATGTTCTTTTATTTTAATTGGACTTGTAGAAAGATTCAAATATCGTATTATTAAAGACATTTGTTTATGATGACTTACATCCGGTGCTTCATTGATTTGCTTCCTAATTTTATTTTTAATATTGAGAGTTAACAAATTTATCAATTCATTTTGCATATTATGACCAAGATAATGATTATGAATTTTACCATGTTGAAAACGTCGAATATGGTCTTTCATTATTGAATCAAATTCTGCTATCATTTCAATTAAATTTAAAAAAAAATCCCATTATTCTCTTGATAAATTTGTTCATTTTTTCCACAAAATGCCAAATTATATTTAGCAAGAGTTTTCACAACAAAAATAATTCTTAATAATACTTTTTTCCAGTATTCTTTTTCTTTATCAATTTGTTCTTCCATATTTTTATCAATTGTTGTATTTTTTAACAATCTTAACTCTAAATCAGCCCATTTACTCATATTGAAAATATGTTCTTTACTAATTTCGTGACTTTTAAGCTTAGTACTAAGATTTTTTCAATCTTTACACCCTTCATTAGCTAGTTATTGGTTATTTAATTTTTGACCAAATAACTTACAATAAAAACAAAATACTCTATCTAAATCTTTAGAATATATAAGTCATTTTCTATCATGTTTCTCTCCATTTGATAATTTTTGAATATAATATATATTTGAAAAATGTCTTGAATTTTCATCTTTTGGCAAAATTAAATCATTATCCCTAATAGGACCTTTTTCAACTAATAAATTTCGTAATATTTTCCCAATATTTTGGATCATAAATATTATCATCATTGTTTATTTTTTCTTCTTCTATATTTTTAAAATGTCTTTCAAAAGAAATTTCATTAGTTAGCATTTCTTGTATATCAATGTTATCTTTATCACTATTATTATTATTATTATTATTATTATTATTATTATTATTATTATTATATTCTAATTCCATCTCTGGAATTGATTGCTCGTTTCTTGGAGGATTTTTATTTTAGTCATTTATATTTTGTTTAGAACTAAAAATAAATTTATCAAGAGCTCCCTTTTGAGATGACACTAATTCTTCTATTTTTTTTTTTCTTTCTTCGTTTTTCATACCCCGGATTCATATTTTCTCGTTGATATAATTAAATTTCAAAACTAACACTAACACTAACTATAAATTGATAAATTATTTAAATAAATAAAAATAAATTTAATAAATCTATAGAAATAATAGATTAAAACAATATAACCTGATTATTATTATTATTGCAAATCGATCGGTGAGCGAGACTTTAGAGATATCAGATTCTTTCCTAATACAACACTCTAACCTCAAAGCTTCCAAAATTTAAGAAAAAATAGAAAAAAAAAATTCAGAGTGAAAAAAAATAATAATAATAATAATGTACAAACATTGAAATCAAAATTAGGATTGATGAAAATTACAGAGAATCGGATGCCCAAAGATGATGAACACAAGAGCCGGAGCAAAAATCATAGAGAGACCGAGAGATGAGAGTGAGAGAGTGTGAGAGATGGAAAGGTTTTTTTAGAGAAGTTAAGATAGAGAAATGAGAGTAATAGATAGTTAGAAATATAATAAAATTATTAGTTGGGAAGTCAATAAGACTTGAAAAAAAAAATTAAATTACATTTATTTTATATTTTAAAATACAATTTCATTTATTTGTTAGTTGGGAAGTCAATGCATGAGAAGAGAGCATAATAAATAATGTTAACATTATTTAATTAAAAAAAATTGGGGTCCCAAAAATATATTATTATATTAAAAAAAATTTGGGGGGGGCGAACACCTCACCTGCCTAATGGAAGAGCCGGCCCTGTTGCCATCCTGAGTCGAGGTAGTCGGAAGCCTCCCAAGGTCCCCCACATTACAACAAGAAGAATCCAAAAGAAAAGATCGGGACAAAAATAGAATAATCTAGGTAAAAAATAATTTGAGAGCTCAAGTTCATTTATTATGATCTTCCAAAAGGCAATATATGTAAGTTTGGAAAGCAAAGCATGTGTTATATTGTCACCACAAACATGCAAGTTCAAAAATTCGAACTAAGTTACATGTTATCCTAATAACATCTAGTTAGTCTGGATATCATTATGTTTCTTAATATGCATGAAAACTTCATAATTAAGCAATATAATTGAACTGACAATTCTTTTTTCACATTGAAAACCAATTTAAATGAAGAACTCATAGGAAATGTCTTTGTACTAAAATCATGTACAAGATGACATTGTAATGTTTGGACTAACTCAAGTCCAAGTATGGGAAAGTTAGTTCATTAAAGGAAAGCCAACCATTACTTGATGAGATTCAAATGCATGAATGGTTGAGTACATATCGTGGATCAACCAAAGTAGATTGAATTGTTGGACTAATGGATAGTCGATAATATTAATTCAAAAATATTGGGTTGAACGTTACAATTTTTTTAACCTTTTTAGTGTTATTCTTAATTTTTGAAATACTTTTGGGCAAATTTTAAGAGGTATATTTGAGATTAAATTCTTTATAATCATCATCCAATGCAAGTTACTTTGAATAGGATATTATAACCATCTTTTGCTAATTTTGCTCCATGAATAACCCAATTAATTAGTCTCAATTGATTCCGAGTTCGAGTTTTGGGTTAGAGATCCTACATTCCGGTTCAACTCTCCAATGAGTGTAAAGAACTCTAATATCCTAGGAAGCCCCCTCAGGAATCCTACTTAGCAATCTAAGCTATGAGGGCCTTTGCTCTGTTTCACCACCTGGTTGTTATGGAGCCAAAAAATTTCGT